>NC_039276.1:15224992-15524992 GCF_003368295.1 Carassius auratus
ATTTGTCAAGTGCAAAGACAGAACACCTCTCCTAGATGAAATGGAGCTGCTCGTGTGAGCAAAAAGATACATGTGATGACTATACATTATGACATGTAGATATTTTTATACTTAATTAGCCTGCAAAAAATGCTTATGCATTGCAATCCTTAAATTTTTTATATTTGGCATGTTTGTGTGCCTGTGTTTAATAAGCAGCGTGTATGCTCTTTAAATAACAAAGAAAAAACATTGCACCAGACTTTAGACCAGGTTTGAGTTGGTCTATGGCACAGTCTATTTTCAGCTCCTTAAAATAGCAATGTGCCAACAATGCGCCTGAACACAACTCTTTTTTAGACCAGCACGCCGATGGGCGCACAAACGGGTGCAAATGCATTTGCTAATTAAACGACGTGGCGCTGGACAGGAAAATGCGAACTGCGCAGACTGAAACTAGCAAATACACTTGTGCTGCGCCTGGCGTCGCATTGCGCCAGGTGTATGATAGGGCCCATTATGTCCACAAGATATAGCTTAAGCTTTTGTCATAAACGGATGTGAAAATCATCCTGCACACTCATTCCAATAAAACAAATAGTGCTTTAACTTTTTATAAATAAAAAAATAAAAATTGTCTTAGAAAGGCCAAATGTGAAGGAGTGTTAATGGACATAAATATTGATGTGATTCACACCTG
Source organism: Carassius auratus (assembly GCF_003368295.1). Lineage (NCBI taxonomy): Eukaryota > Metazoa > Chordata > Actinopteri > Cypriniformes > Cyprinidae > Carassius > Carassius auratus. The sequence goes on from NC_039276.1 coordinate 15,225,672, forward strand.
AGAGAAGAAAAGTCCCTAATGGGCCTAACAAGGTGAATGTGACTTTGAGGTACAGTAGGTAAGAAACAGTGTGAGGGTATAAAGAATGTGGTTCTCAAGTCAAGTCCCCTTTATTTATATAGCACTTTAAACAAAATACATTGCATCAAAGCAACTGAACAACATTCATTAGGAAAACAGTGTGTCAATAATGCAACATGACAGTTAAAGGCAGTTCATCATTGAACTTTATTTGTGACAATTACACATTTTACCATATTTGACATAACATTACTATTTTGTGTATAGTAATGTTATCAATAAAAATTTGCATTTATATTTTTCTGTTTTGAGTTTCTGAGTTTTTTTTTTACGGTATAGCTTTGAATTGAGTACCGTACTTAATGGAAATAAATAATTCAATAAACAAGTCAATATATACATATGCACTGCAGTTAACAAAAGAAACCGGAATTGAGTACCGTACTTAATGGAAATAAATAATTAAATTATTCAATATATACATATGCACTGCAGTTAACAAAAGAAACCAGAACCCTCATACCCAGTTATGGAACATGTAATTAGCATACATTTACATTTAGGGAATTTTCAGATGTGTTACACAGAACAAAATGCAAAAGACATAAGTTTCACATCTGAGACTGTAACATTGCAGTGGAAAGATAATATGGTAAGCAAAGTGTGGATCTAACTGAACATGGTGGAAAACAAGGCAGACCTCTTGTGAGCCTCTGAAGCCAGAGGGAGTGAGTTACATGACACCGGAGATGCTTTAAAAGTCTGTGCACTAAAGTCTGTGCACTAAAGTCTGTGCACTTTAACGCAACTTAATGCACTCTTCCAGTTACATGGGAGTGATGCTCCAGTAAATTCAGAATCTAATAACAGTTTTCATCTTGACCTGGCTGGAATTAAGGCCTTGGGGTCTTATTTAGAATTTTTATTCAATTTGGGTTATTATTTTGACATAATGTAGATGTGTGAGATTTTTTCACTTGCACTGAATAAACAACTAAGGATATCTGTATTCTAGGAAGCATGCAAAATAATACTAATAATAATAAAATGCAAAAGTAGTCTATGCAGACACAAACCCACAGAACAAAAACTCCTGTCCAAAAACACATGAAGCTGAATACATGTGCAAAAGCAGAGAAAGCAGGATGAGTGCATGCTGCGTAGGTAAAGGAAATGGAAACCACACGTATAAGAATGAAAATAACTGATGCTCAATGACGGAGTGACGATTTTGGATGATGACTGCAAGGATTAGACTGGATTTATGTATATTTTAAGACCATCTGTAACACACCTGGCTTGTATTTAAGATAGATTGAAAGATGGTTTTGTTTCTTGAAATGTTGGTAATTTTCCTCTTGCATGTGAGCACTGACGCACAAGGTGAGTTTAACCAAGTCCAAGATAAAATCACCTGCTGATGCTATGATTTCCTCTGACTAGTTCTGGTATAATCAACATCCTATTGAATTATCTTTTAGTAAAAGTTAAACAAAATGTTAATCAAAATTTTAGTCGACATAACAAACAGATTTCCAGTCGCATTTTATTTCCAGACATCATTGCAAAAAGATTTATTTTCCTGTACCTTTCATCTCAGTTTAAAACATGTTTAAAAGAAGGTTCTTAACAGTTGGAGATTTAAAGTGTGTGTTCTGTTACACCCTTTACGTACTAAAAACAATTTGCATCTCCATTGGAAAGAAATATTCGGTTCCATATTATTTTCTAATTTTAATGATGTTCCTACTGTTTACTGTTCACTGTGTTCATACATTTGCTTCAATGTTATATATTCCAGGTCCCCCTAAATGTCCTCTCTTTAAAGTTCAGAGAGGGACTGTCCATAAAGCCTTCATAAACAAGCCTTTGAAGATCTCCTGCAATCTGCTGTATTGTGAAGAACAGATATTGATTGTGACGTGGACCAAAGAAGATTTGAAAGAATGGATTCCAGTCTCTGAAGCAGATCAGATGTCAACATCACAGAACTATTCATCGTCCGATCCAAAGATGCTGTCTTCATATTTAACTTTCACAAACATGTCGAAGCATCACGACGGTCTGTACAGATGCGAACTGAAGTCCTCAAACTTCTCTATAGTTAGCCATTATATTAATGTTTCTGTCTCAGGTAACTATTGTCTTTCAATATTTAATGCGAATCACATTTGTTATGCAAGGTGGAAGCCTTTAGAGCCGTCTGTGGTAATTATATGAAACTTCAAATGCATTTAAAACAGTTCTAAAGCAGTTTTTGGAACTTTTACAGATGATATGCTGGAAGATGAAATGCCTTCTGAAAGTAAGAGCAGGTTCAATCTATTCAAAGACTGATGTGAATGTTCTCAAAGATTTCATATGAACCAATAAAATAATAATATAACTGTATATATATTTAGGTGCTGTTCATACTTAGCATTGCACCTCTGACACTAATTTTTCTTAATGACAGCAGAAAGTGAAACCACTGACAGCATTTCTGATTCAGGACTGTGGTGGCTGCCGTATCTCTTTATCTCTTTGGGTATAGTGATTCTGGTTGCTATGATAACGCTCATCTCCATCCTGTTTATTAATGGATTTAAAAGTAAGTCATTTTCCATTATTCTGAGACATTTCCGTTATTTTGGCATGATCCTGAATTTGTCTCTTTAACGATCATTGTCAGGTTCAAGAAGAAAGAAAGCACATAGACCGCAGGTTCAGGTGGGTTTAATAAATGACTGATTAATGTTGTGAAAATACATGTACTGTTCATTTTTAATTGTTATATACCAGTTAATGTGGTACTTTTTGAACTTGATTTGAGAAGATGCAAGATGCAGAACTGTACCCTGATTTTGATTTAACAAATGTAGAATTTCAATTTACTTACATTAATACATTAAGTTTCTATAAATAACCCACAAGATGTTTTTACACATTAAAATTACAACTGACATTAACAAATACTGTTTCAAATGCCATGTGTAGATTTTTTATTATTATCATTATTAATTATTCTAAATGTATTTGTATTTACTAATTAACTTACCTATAATTTCACATCTTGGTCCAATAACACATAATTTTCCAAAATGCTCTAGTTTACCCCTAAATCTTCAAAATAAGAGTTAAGCAAGAGCATCTTGGCAACCTTAAACAAAACAGCTGAGAAGTTTTCTGTAATATTCTGTCTGATGTGTTTAATTTCTTTAAATCGCTGTTTAGCACATTCTGCCTCACTCAAACTCCGACTCAAAAAAAATGAAAAGATTAAATTCTAAAGTTTGCATATCCAAATGCACAACAACAATAATGTCCCTGTTATGTTTGCAGTATACAGCAACATCTTTCTTGCCGTCGTCTCCCAGCCGCACTTTTCTGAAGCGTGAATTCTCAGAAGAATCCCAGCAGCACTCTCGTGACAGCAACACATGCAGTTTAACGTTACCACCCGGACGGTCTGCATTACGTGTGTCAGATTGTAGTGATGATCCTTTTTCTAACAGGAGAGAAAGCAGATCAAGCCAGGTTGTATACGCATCTCTGCATCACCTCGCACCATCATCTTCTACACCCCGTCAGACACGGGAGGAGTTTTCAGAGTATGCATCAATCCGGGTCTCCTGAGTTTGTGGGTTGTGCATAACCAGGCAAAGTTTACAACATTTTCAAGTTTCCAGACATAAAGAGTGATGCAGTTTTGTGAAACCGCACAGTAGCCTACTGTTAGTGTTAATCTATTCTGTCTACCAGGAAGCAGGAGATGTATGCATCACACTGCACAGTGCAGTTCATCACATGGTTTACTTTCCTCATTACATCATGGAAAATCATTGCTGTGAGCTCGGTGAGGTTTCTATAAGTGAAACTCAAAACCAGTAATCACGTGTCTGATGCAACACATCCATACACTGAGGACTAGTCTAAGTGTGATACACCAAGACTAAAAAATTTATGTTTTCCTAGAATGAAGATTTTTTGCTATTGATGTTCCAGCTACATTAATTATTAATTAATTAATTCAAATGTAATTTGTACATAAGTGATTATATTTACTTTATAAGTGTTTTGATGTGGACAAATTTATACTGGTGATTTTTTACATTTTTTTAACTTTTATTTTAGTCTGTTTAAAATTTTTGTTGGTTTTATGGATATAAAAATCATCACATCTGCAGGGAGTTAACCTAGGGTCAAATATCATAGGCTCTTTACATTTAACCCTTTCATGCATGGCGTTCACAACAGTGGAAAGATATGTTACTCCCTCAAAATAAAATATATTGGGGGAAAAAAAAACAACAACAAAAAGTTATTGGCAGGTTGGTTATTAGTAGATGATAACAAACCCCAAATGGAGGACTGTAAATGCTTCTAGATGTTTTGTTTAAAATGCTTGTTGATCATTGATCATAAGTACTTATTTGAAGTACAATGATACGGGTGCATTTAAATTCTTTACATAGTAAAAACATGAGGAAATGCTGTATTTCTAATGCCTGGGTTTGTGTATGTTGTGATGTTATATATTATTTGTTGCTTTGTTTATCAATGTTGATCCTTCATGAATTGCCCAGTGAAGGGACAACAAAGTGTACTTATTCAATAAAAAAAGTGAAAAGTTACAATGGTAACAGCAATTTGTTCATTACACAGTAATTGCTTTTTGTTGTGTTTTGGTGATTTTCAGCTTAAAGGACCTTTTGAATCACAAATACTTGGAAATGTAAATTACTTGAAACACAAAAATCATGTTAAACAATATTACTGAAATATTAAGGGTGAATTACCAGCATGCATTGCAGCATAAATAAATTGTTACTGTTGTTTCGATGTTTGATGACATTTGTTTAAACTTTTGTAGTTTCGTCTTTATTGTTATTTGTTGTGTTTGATGTTAAACAGCTCCTGATTTTAAAAGTTCGTATTTTTTCTGCTTTGAGATTGATTCTAACTTGTAAAAGTCAGTTGCATAAAATGTTTTTCAAAAAAGGTCTTATTTACTTTTGAAATTAAGACTAATTAGCACTTGGCTAACTGCTAGTTGGTTAATAGTCTTAATAAAGTGGCTGTTTATGCAACTGGGTCCAGTAGATGGTGCCATTTCTCTAAATATTGCTTCAGTCCACCAAGAGTAACCAGTTTGAGACCCTTTGAAAGCAGGGGGGAGAGGGTTTATACCTGGGTCACACTGTCAAGCATTTATGGTGAAAAAATGTCTGGACAGAAATGTCTGGTTAGAATTAAATTTGCAGTGTTATTAATGCATTTAAAAAATATAAATATTTCTGTAAATGATAATAAAAAAAATAATAAAAACCTGACTGTTGCATATGTGAGATGGCTGGGGCCACACATGGCATGTACATGGGGCTTAGATTTTTGGGTGGATCTTCATGGTGCAAAATGTACATGTATTAGTCATATCATATAAACTCATGAGAAATCACTTAAACAATAATTATGCATTCTTTGGTTCCTTTGTGTATTCTTCTAATGTAATAACTGCATATGCAAGATGAAAGAGAATAAAGAAACCATGGAGCAAGAAATGTTCTCCTGTCCACAATCATGTGTAGCTCAATATATGTGCAAAAGCACACAGAGCACAATGAGTGCACACTGCGTCGGTAAAGGAAATAGAAACCACAACTATAAGTCTGAAGAGCACTATGTTCAATTGTGTGATTTGGATGTAAGGATTAGAATTTATGAATTTTATTTCAGTCTTTTTGCATCCCTGGCTTGTTTTTAAGATGGGTTGGCTATACTTGAGGAAGATGACTTTGTTCCCAGTTTTCATCCTGCATGTGATCTCTGATGCACATCCATCCTGTCTATTAATGAGTTTAAAAGTAAGTCATAGTGTCATTCTTCACTGAGATATTTAGATTTTGGCATGATCCTGACTTGTCTGTCTTTGTCAGGTTCAAGAAGAAAAAACGATCGCAGGTACAGGTACGTTTTAATTCTTACACTACCAGTCGGTATGCCATTCCCAACCAAACTAAATGCCTTTTCAGTAAAAGGGTACATTAAAATCAAATTTATCAAATTAATGTAAATAATAAATTAATTTAATAATTTAATTTAAAAAATAATTTAAAATGCAAAGAAATGCATATGTCACAATGTCCAAGGTTATGTAGAGATGTACATAAATATCTCTTCCAGAACACACACAGTTATTTTAACTCTGATTAAACTTGAGACATCACTTCTGCCTCATCTTCTAACAGCTTCAGCTAAAAGATCCCAGAAGTCAATCTCATTCACAAAGCAATTAATAACCAAATAAATGTACAGAATAAATATATTTCATGGTGCAAATAGTAGGAATTAATTACACACACACACAGACTATGAGAAATGTCAATAATCAGTAACACTGTGCATAGTGGAAGATCCCTTAAAACCATCGACCTCTTGGTTTTAACCAAGTGAGCCATACTCATATCTACATTTCAGGCAGAATAAATTAATTTAACCCAAAGTTGGAGTTAAACAACATGAAGTGGCTTAAAGGATGGAAACCTTAAACAGAACATCATTTTCTATAATACTGGCTGGCATTTTATTTTATTTTATTTTATTTTTTAATTGCCATTTAGTAAATTGCTTCTGTCGTTTTGATTCAATTTCCAACTCATTAATTGTAAAGGAGCCAATTTCTTATATTTAAGAGGGACTCATTTTCCAAATTGTTTAGAGCTTGAACCCATCTATGAGCTCAGACAAATGAAAAAAGGCAACAACAAAAAATGGTTGTTGCATTAGATATTCTACAGATATGTTATATACCAGAACAAATAATTATGAGTTATTCTGACTTGTCTGGCTTGATTCACTCTGTGGGTGTTCTTCTATGGTTACAACTGTGTCAGCACATCCTTTTTGTTCTGCCTGCAAAGCTATAGCCAATATTTTACACTTTCAACATCAAGAATCAAACATTACTCACACATTAAATCAGACCATGATTTTTTTAGCATCAGAGTATGATTCTATCCAGTTGTGGATGCTAAACTTGTTTGATATTTTGAATATTTATGACACGTACTGTTTTCATTTGCCATGCATTTTCTAGCAACTAGAGTTTGTTGTGTTATGAATGAATTGAGTCTCAGTTGTTAAGTGTATGATGTCAGTTTTACCAAGGCTGGTAGCCTAAATGCATGATGCCTATAATCTGTCCAGGTTTTAAAAGTTGTGTAGTGTATTTTGAGACCTGAAACCTGATATTTTCAGACTGGAGGAAGTCAGCAGAGTCACAAGGCCAAAACAGATGCATGTCAAATAAGTGTCAAATGAAACAGAATTTGAGCTGTTAAGTCACATGGCCACATGAAGACTACTTAGCCTTTCTCTGAAATCTCATGAACAAAATGCTGACTGTTTTCACAACAGAACACAGCTGTTGCACCAGCTGTCTGAAATAAGAACAATTCCAGGAGTTAAATATCACGTCAATGAGCTCCCTTCAACCAGCAAACATGAAAAACAACCCGCAGCAACAGTGTTAAAAGTAGCCCAATTTGGCAACACTGCACCGTGTTTCCTAAAAGTTTCTGAAGTCTAGAGTGAAAAACACTGTACACTGAACAGTCTCCCTCATCCTTTCATCTGCTGTGTGAATGTTCACTTTAAAACATTAACTATTTAAAACACGCAATTGTACACAACCAATAGAAACTTGACTAATATCACATATCAGTGTAACAGATCTGAATGTGTTGAAAGAAGTTTAGGTCATCACAGTTAAGCAGAAACAGGTCACAGGAAGAGGCTTAGACGCCTACATTTAACTGTGTGTCTCTCTCTGTCTTCTCGGTACCTGATGCTCTTCAGGCTCGCTCATGTAGAACAATCGAACAACACAAATATTCACACAAAAATTCATTAATTTACTGCAGATCATATGATACAACGACACTTCTTCTCTGATGAAGCTTTGAGTGGCTTTAGGTAAAGCTGGAAAAAGCATTAACTAATATTCTTCCAAAATAAAAAAGGAAATTAGCAGTTTTAAAATGACAGCATGAAAGAGACCATTTTGTTGCAGTGCATTATGAAAGTCATCGAAGAGGAAATGATAATATCACAGAAAAAACCTCTAGACCCTCATGAATGTGTATCAAGGTCAGTTTGACCATTTTATGATATCATTCTTCATGAATAATAGATTTGACACCATGAAAACATAGAAAAACACTAATTTTATGGGTCATTGACACAGAGTGCATTTTTGGCAGAGCAGTGGACTAAAAAATACTAAATGTGAGACACAAACATCCATCAATGCATGTTTGCATACAAAAAAGAAAAATCTGTTTGTTTGTTTTTTTATAATATAAAAGATAAAAAATTATTTACTGATGCACAGAGGACTAGTGTGAATGTGTCATGACACATTCTTAAATATGTTCTGGATTGTTTTCAATTCATCTTTTGTATTGCTCTCTATACACTCACCATCTTTATGCAGGACACACTTCCTCAAACAGAAACAGAGGCAGAGGACTAGAAGGAATGCTACAGTAGTCACAGAGATCAACACAGCGAGCGCGGTGCCAACTATTGAGAGAAACAGAGAGAACCACAGACTGGATGCTACTCTTAGAGCATTTGTTTTCAGTTACCTTTTCACTTTGGAATGGCTTCTGAATATTTAATCACTGGAACGCATAGTGCAGTAGAGAATGAAGCAGATTGGAAGAAGGAATGGGATGGGGAAGTTCGTCTTAGTCATAAGAGCAATAACAGAGGTAGAGTTGGCATCCTGCTTTCTAAAGATTTTATACCAATATCGATGGCACTGGCATTTTGTGGTGAAGGAACTAGCTCCAGTAATGTAACTAACGCATTACTTTTAATAAAAAGTATAGCTAAGTAACACAACTAGTTACGTTTTTACGAAGTAACGCAATATAGTAATGCATAACTTTTAAAAATAGCTTTCGCTGTATGATGGACCACTGACACCAGTGACAATCAGGGGCAACGGCCACCACTGTATGAACTCTGGCCAACCCTGTGGTCACCCCAGGATGATTTGCAGTAGGTACTATTAATGTAAATGCAGAATGTAAATTCGCAATAGTTTAAGAAGTGAAAAAACAGTGCAGCACCTGCTGTAGCCACTGTTCTGCATCTCTGAGCAACATGAAAGTGTTTCGTTCCGTATCGCTGACACCTATTGGCGGTTTTAATTTCACATTTAAGGTACCTTTTCATTTTTTAAATAATTTCAAACATCAGTTTTTTTATGTTTTATCTTTAAAATATCAAAACATTATTTATTCATTTGTAACTGCAGGTTAAAGTATTCCATGTCCCACAGAGCTGCATTAAACAGTGCATAAAAACTTCTTAATGGCACTTCAGATGCAGCTTCTGTTTTCTCTGCATTGCAGAGATCAATTTTGTTGATACTGATTGCATTTGCTTGCCCAAATGCAAGTATTTGACCTAAAAGATGGTGCACACTTTTAGGAAAAAAAAAATGGTGTAAAGGTAAAAATAAAAAATATCAGGAGTCAGCTGTCAGCAAAATTAGAAATAAGATCAGCACAATAACACTCAGCAAAATAGTCTAATTATAGTTATCGATACAATCCCAGAAATCCCAGAGATATAACTTTTTGTCAATATTGCAAACCCTTATTTTTTTTCTTTATTTGAATGTGCCACCCCAAAATTTACTGTGGCCTCATCTGGCCACCCCTGTTAAAATGTTCTGGGGGTGCCAGTGTTGACAATGACAGTGTCAACGGTCCATTTGAGAGATAGGTGGCGGTAATGTACTAATAATATATATTATAATATAAACAACATATACACTAATGTTACTACAAAGATTTTTTTTTTTTTTTTTAATCAGAGCTTTCTGACATGAGTTCATTTGAATTTTCTCAGTCAGAAAATAATTTTTCAGATCATTCTGACCATATGAATGCAGAATAATTTATCTAGTGATCACATTCAGTGATGATCTATATATATATATTCTGTAACTCTGTGCGTACCCTCAGATGAAACCCTGCGTGTGGCCCAGCATAAGACCATAACCACAGACAACACAATAGATGGCTGCACAGATCACGTGTTTACTGTAAGTAAAAAAAAAACATGTGCCAAGTTTTCCAGCATAGTGACAGCCTTGACCACAGCACACCACAGATGTCACGAACTTGTTGGCCTCATCTATCACATTCACCTTAAAAGAAAACCCATTTAGATTTACTACTCATGTTGTTAGTTTATTCATCATTCAGTTTGTTGGTTAAAGCAGCAACTTAAACATAAAGCACACATTTAGTAAAGCACACATCTACAACATTTTCACTTGTTAGAAAGAGGTCAGTAAACCACTGTTGCTAAAGCAACAATAGCAATCGACAGATCACCACAGACCTGCTGTTGCAAGCAGGATGACACTGTTGCTAGATTAGAGACTCGTCAGACCCCTGTGTCTGCTCTTGAAACAGTGAGAGGAAATCGTAACTTCAGGTTTTCAAACTAAGTTGCACCTTAACCTTCAGTGGAAAGCAAAGATGTCAGAGGTGAACAAGGCCAGTGTACAATATCCACACTTAAATAACAACAGAACAACATAATCACTAAATCACCAATCCAGAAAAAAAGTGTTCTCATCAAAGAATAGGAATTATATACACACCACCGTAAATAGAGCGCATGAGGGATGATGTATTTTTGTAGACCAAAACCCATCGTAATGAAGTTTTTTTTTTGAAGGGGTTTTTGGTTAAATGCCTGAAATAAGGTCTGTGGTTAACACAAGACCAAGACATGTTTTATTTGACAACATAAAATGTATCAGTGATACCCCACACATGATTTTTCAAGCTTTTAAACGTCTTGAAAAAGACTCTTGTTAACAAATGGCTAAATGAAACTACAAAAGTTGTTCAGGGACATTAAACATTGTCATGGAGAACAGGAAAACTCATCTTTCTAGTACACTTTTACAGCCTCCTTGTGTTTATAATCTCCCTCTTGCCAGATGGATTCAAGCTCAACATTTCATTTTTTTTTTTTTGTTAATATCAAAAACTGAAAGAGTTGTCAGAAGTCATGTTACCATGGTACAGTTAATTTATAACTTATTCAGATTCAGATTCCAGTTGTATTTAGGCTTCAACAAAATGTGCAAGAATCACAGATCTTATTTTCTGCAATTATCCAAAAGCCACTGAATAAATCCCACAGGGTGATGCGAACCTCCAGGCTGACCTACAAAACCATGTCGTCGCCACTTTAGCACCCTATACATTTGTTTCTGAGAAAAACCAAGGTATTTTGTTTGCTGGGTTCTTTATCTCTTTAATCTGGTTGTATTATCTGCAGTCCTTCTGTCCACCTGTGACCTCTTATTTTCTTCAATTATGACCATTTTATTGGCGTAGATGGGTTCGTCTGCAAAAGAGCGAATGCAAAGTATGAGCAGGCATGGCAAATGTCAAAATCATGTTCTCTCTCTCTCTCTTTACTTATGCATTTTAAAATGAATAGTATCTTACAAAGGCAAAACACAGTAACTAACTGCAGTGAATGACTTTTTGTTCTAATGGAGTCATTCAGTTTTGATTTGGTTTCTCATCCCATTTTCACTGAGCATGTTGAATCTCGAGCCAACCTCATCTGTCACTGAACAGATCATAATTGCAGACCCAGTTTTCAGTCGTAACTCATAATGTGTATAATTTCAGTAAACTCTTACATTTTAGTTATTGCTGCTGCTCATATGGATCAAACTACTTGATAATAGAAAATTTGAAAAATAACCATTCCAGTTCACATTTACTTTCATTATATGGAAACGAACAGCCAGGACTTTACAATAAATAAATAACTGATGTGTTTGCCGGAAGAGAAAGTTACAGGGTGAGTATTTTCCATGTTTGATCTCAATGTTCAATATAAAACAGAAAATAAATTGCAGTCGCACAAACCTGATGTGTGGCAACATTTTTTTGCACATTTGAAGATGAAAATAGTGGCTACAGTTGTGAGGATTGCGAGCGCTGAGCACACTGATATTGCGATCAATGCTGTTACAGTAATACTGGGCACTAAAGGGAAAGGGGAGAAGAAGAAAACAAAAAAATAAAAATAAAATATTCACAATCTGTAAGATGTACAGTATGTGAAGATTCAGCACTGTAGAAAGTCATTGTAGTCAAGTAGATTTTGTATTTTTGTTTCTCTGAGGGTGATACCATAAGGAAACATAGTTTATTTTTATTATATTAAGTTTCTTGCGTGGTAAAAAATGTGTGACATCTATGATGGCTATTGGCCGCTTAGAAAGATGACTCGTCTAGTCAATAAGAAATAATGCGGCGTGATCGATATATTATTTGATAAACACTGGAAAAACTAACCTTGTGCTCTTCCTTATATTATAACAATGTTGCAGTGGAATTCTGGCTTTGCAAAACAAAATAAAAAAATGTATGATATGACCAATGTAAAATGTTTCACTACTCATCCTTCATGGGGAAGTGACTTAATGCTCTGCAGCTTCACAATACGCACCCATTATTTTGAAAGCATTTATGTATGTGAACGTGACTGACCGAAAAGAAAAAAAAAATGTGTGAAAAGGTAAAATCAACATTCTTCTTTTAGAAAAAGGCACCACATTGTTTTGAATGTGAAATACATGAAATACAGTGAATGAAAAGGTACCTGATGGTTTAAATGTTGTGTACATTTTGCTGTTCGGTTCAGTCGTCACTTCTTTAGCTGAGAAAACAAATGATTAGGACCAAGAAAAATACAAATCCCTGACAGACTCGACCGTCTGATTATTATAAGACTATCAATGGGAGAAATGAACTTGAGTTAAGCGTGAAATAGAAGAGAAAGGTACCATGAAGTACTTCAAGATAAATCTGCTCTATCCACATCTTTCGATCATGGAGGATGATGGTGCAAGAGTAGTTCCCAGAGTCTTCATCTTTTACATCTTCAATGTAAAGTGTGCCGTTCTCCATTATTTTCATTCCAGTCCTCTTGCTGAAATTTCTTAATTGCTGTTTCTTCATTAGATTGATCGTGCCCAGTAAGATTGTTTTGTGGATTGTGTGGTATTTCCATTCGACTGAATCAATGGAAGTCTCCGGTGGAAGTTCGGGGAGAGGAAACAATACAGTCCATCCCTCCCATGTAGATATCTGTGCACCTTTTACACAAGAGAAGATCGAGGTCAAGAACCAATCCCTTAAAGTACACAGTTAATGGCACATTGTGCAGTCAATCCCATCAGTTTCAGAACAACAACCACTGAAGATTTTTTTAACACATTAACAACAACGACTGTGATGTTGAAGTGATTAGAGGTCACCTGAAGAGTTTGCATCAGGATGGTGTTTAAGGAGTCTCTGAAGCTGTACATGGAAATAGTCAACGAAGCAACATGTGACAGTATTTAATTAAAGAGAGAGAGAGAGATCCATTTCTGTGGGAAATTAAAACTAAAACCTTGGATGCTTGCGAGACTGAAGTGTTTAATAGCCTATATATCAGGATTTTGTGCACAAGAAATGGTTCTATCAAACTAGAGCTGTTAAACACATGCTTAACCACTTCCTTCTAAGACTTTTCACAGCTGGACAGAAATAGAAACCATCTGAAAAAAAGTCTCAAAACTATAAACCTTTGCACCTTTGATTAGTCATATTTAAATCCGTTAGTAATAACCAAATATTCATTTTAAAGGTATCTTTAAAGGTAGTCAGTGATCCTCTCCAACTATATGAGTGTTGTCAGTATTAGGTTATTATTAGATTAGAGGCTTGGATGAATCCTGTATCTGCCCACATACACTCTTAAAAATAAAGGTTCCAGACGGAAGTTTCAATGACAGTGGAAAACCATTTTTGGTTTCCCAAAGAACCTGTCAGTAATCAGATCTTAAAAGAAATATTTTGATAGTGTGAGTAACATATTAAAATCAGAAGAAAAAAAATTCCACTATAAAGAACGTTTTGTGCAATGAAACAGATTCCGTGGATGTTAAAGGTTCTTAATGGAACCTTCGGTGCCAACAAAGAACCTTTACATTTTACATTTATTCATTTAGCAGACGCTTTTATCCAAAGCGACTTACAGATGAAGACAGTGGAAGCAATGAAAAAAAACAAAAAGAGCAATGATATATAAGTGCTATAACAAGTCTCAGTTAGGTTAACACAGTACACGTAGCATGGGATTTTAACTAATATAATAAATAAAAAGAAAACAGATAGAATAAAAAATAAAAGAATAGAGCAAGCTAGTTAGAGGTCTTTACACATACATATACAATTGCATAATAAATGAAAAGAAAATAGAATATAAAAAGATTAGAAAGGTAGATTTTAAAGAATAGTAGAAGTGGTTAAAGTTAGAGGGTCAAATAAAGATGGAAGAGATGTGTTTTAAGAGGATTCTTGAAGATGGCTAAGGACTCAGCTGCTCGGATTGAGTTGGGAAGGTCACTCCACCAGAAGGGAACCTTTATTTTTAAGAGTGTAGAGAAGCAGTGTCTCTGCGACTATAGATATATCACAGTAGATAGATAGATAGATTTACATCTTAATCACAGTTCATTGTAATTGTGAAATACATTGACCTATGATCAGTGATTATTATCTTTGAAAAACAGCATATCTGCAAAACTTCTGGCCTGAAAGATTAATGTTAAGAAGACTTTATGAGGGCTGTCATGAAACAATATTTAACAGTATCCTGCCTTATAAATAATATACATAAGATTATAACTCTCACCCAAAGTCAGTTGCAAGAGAGTAGAGAAGATGAAGCATTGATAATTTTTCATCCCTGCTGAAATCCACCATAAGTAAATGTGTCTAACATCAAAGTTTTCAAATGCTAGTTGTCTTAGACAGCCTTTAGAAAAGTGTACCTTACTAACTCTAACTAACTTCCTGCTTATAGTTGGTGCTACACCGTTGGGGTGGTATTACAGTACACATTCACTTTGAGTCTTTATTTTCCCCCAAAATCAATGTATTGTAGGTGTTTACCTACTCGAAGCGTTGTCATACTGACCCCTACAGAGCTAATGTTGTCAGTGCAGAGGAAGAGTTTCACACTGCCGAACTGTGACCAAACTTAACACTGCTCGCAGCTGGGAAAAACACTTTTTATGTTTTCTATTAATACAAGCTGAAGGCGTAAACTTACAGGCAGGTTGCTAAAATTAGTCAGTTATCATTTTAAATATTATAATGCTTGGCCGATTTCTTTCAATAATGCAAATTAGTTTGAGAGCGAGTTGCTATCTTTGTGGTCTTGAAGGAAATGCACAACTTCCTGTGCCTCAGCAGCGCATCAACTGTCAGAAACTGAGCATGTATCATATCTTTGAAGATATGGGGGACTTTGTTTCCACCAGTTTGGAAATTAAAGAATATATCTGTCTATTTGTATTCTAGTCACAGCTATTTGCATACTTGACATATTAGTGAAAATTGCATACCTGACATATTAGTGAAAATAATAGAGCAGATCTGTCACAGAAAAGCATAGCAAATGACACACACATAATTAAGTATGATTTGTAAGCTGTTTTCCTTGAGGGGACCCAAAAAATTGCTCCATAATGTTTTGTTGTTGTTGTTGTTCATTATATGAAACATGACATTTGGTCTTCAGATTTTAGGCTAAACAAGTACATTCACACACACACACACACACATTATACAGTGGATAGGAGAAAGCACACCCATGAAAATTAGCATGTCTTCGTGTCATTCACTCGAAGGCAAATAAAAGCCACAGAACACAGGAAATACAAATGAAATACAAGCAGACTGTTGTTTGACCGCTTTACACTGAATCACTCTCCCCATTCCTCTCTTATATCTTATTCTGACTGGCAGATCAGAAACCACACAGTAGTTCGCAGTTTGTGGTTGTAGCTTCAGCATTTATACCGCAGTGTGCAGACCATTTTAAGCTTGTTGGAGCTATGGGAAGTGTTTTAAGTTGCAACCGAAGGTAAGACTTCTGAAAAGTACTAGCAGTCTCCTTAATCTCTGTTTTTGTATTTATTTACTTTTTATTCCGACTTTAAATGTAATCTAAAATAACTATATTGTTTATTATGGCACTGTCAAAGCGTACCAGCTGATTGCTCTTTTTTTTATGTTTCAGACATGGAAAATTGTATGTGACTGTATAATTTACATTTATTTTTTTATCCCCAGTAAGAAGAAACCTGAAAACGCAGGTAAGCTAATTTTCAGGCTGATGACTTCTGATAAAGTATGTTGCAGCTAATGCAAAGCATTAATAAGGAAGTGTCGTCTTACTTATTTTAGCAGACTTTTGACAGGGAACGCAAGCAAGCATTCAGTTTTATGTCAAAGTTCATGTGGGTTTTACTAAATGTTTCCCAGTGTGCACATCTGTAGCTGAGGAATGCTATGTTTAATCACTGTATGCAGTGAACAGATAAACTGTTCCGTGACATTTTACTTTTATGTTTTATTGAGCAGATGATGACCATCAGAGTGAAACAGCAGACACAAAGGTAAGAATACAAACCAGTCATAGGCCAAATGTTTTATAAGAGTTTCTTAAACTACATATTTGACTATGAAATCACTTGTTTTCGGTCTTTGCTCTCTAAATAAACGCAGTTCCACTAAAACGGTACAATTACACAGTATGAATGTTGTTTTAGTTTCATGTAACTCTTAAATATGTAGTAATGATGTTCCGATTCACATCCTCCTGATAACATCATGTTAAAACAGGAGGTGTTAGTTTAGATCTGATGTCAGTTTCATCACAGATATTGTTGGCTTTCAATGTCGTTCCATCTTTTAAAACAAAACAGTTGAAACGTTTGCTTGCCTTGCATTTTGGCACTTCGTAATGTCTGCTCTGAATGAGTCTTTTTACAGTAATATTCATACATCTAGTCACACTTGTTTTTCAATGTTCTCAATGAGACAGAAATAGAATCTAGGTAGAAAAAATGTGTCAAAGCAAATTACTTTGAACTTTAAGATTTAATATTCTGCATGGTAAATACATTTAAAGTGCATCTGGATTAAACAAATAGAATGTGTTTCACTACAATCACATAAAAATTTGTAAATTAACCTATTTTAGAAAAATGCTACTTAGGTACAATTACTTTGAATATTGCCTCATTAAAGAAGACTTCTGACCTCTGAATATATTTTATTTACCTGGATATTTTCATGGGCCATGGGGGCCGATCAGGACTGCCTATGCATAGGCCCCGGGATCTTGTGCAACGCCCCTGTTCTGGGTGGTCAGTCTTTGGGAAGACAGCCACTTGTCATTGGTTTCCTCTGTGGCTCCCTGAGGCTGAGGCCAATATAGTGCACTAAGGTACCCACATGAGACTTGGCAGTGGTTCTAGAGGGCTTGTGCAATGCCCCTCTGAACCCATAGAAGAAGTTTCAGTCAAGTTTCTCACGCTCAGGACTATTTTTCTTCTCACTATTTCCTCATTTAACCATTGTGCACTGTTCGATTTCTGTGTACACCCTTTATGGAGCGGGTCAAATTGACCCTAATTGGATTCAATACAACTCCTCAAAAATCACACTATGAAAAACAACAAAGATTCAGGTACAAACTGTAAACTTTTAATTTCAACATTTGGTCAAATATTCCAAGAAGAAACATATCTGAAGATATGATTTAATGAAAATGTTTTTTAACCATTTTTAAAACGGTTTTGTTTTGACAAAATTTGAAAATAAACAGTATGCTGACTAACTTTGCATATACATTTTTTTTTACTTTTTTTTTCTTCTTAGAGCATCATAACTGAACAATGTAGCTATATAATGAAAATATTTAGTTTTCCTTTGGCTGTTTTGTAAACTCATTTCATAAAGTCAAGAAGTTACTTCTGACATGATGAGCACACATCAAGTGTGTGCTTTCTGCAAATGAATTTCTTGCACTTCACACACATGGTGCTGGTTTTGCTGTCGCGCTTGGATGGGCACACCTCACATCTCTTCACAGTCCTGCACTGGCAGCTGTAGGCTGATGTGACTTTGTCCAAATTGTCAACCCCTCCTTTCGTGGAATTATAGTCCAGTATCATTTCTGGCTTCAGGTCCTCTCTTGCACTCAGTGATGCATCTCTGTGAAACTACTGTTGCATTTTCAGAGAAAGCTAATTTTGACAAATGCACGTTTCTGCCCTCTATGTTCAGAATCTCTCTGGGTAGCTCAGGTTTGTTTTTTGTCACTGTTCCGATCAAAGTCAGCTTTCGCTGGAGTAGCTCGACACCAAGGTTGTACGATGTAAAAAAGTTGTCACAGGATATGCAGTGACCTTGCAGCACTTCACTCATTTGTAGAAACACACGCATCCCCTGGTTTCTCTCAGGTTCTCCACCTGATGTCTTGCCTGTGTAAATCTGCATTTTCCAGGCATAGCTGGACTTGGAATCACAGGCAGCCCATACTTTGATGCCATATCTGGCTGGATTTTTTGGATTGTACTGGCGAAAAGGACAGCGTCCTCTGAATGGTACAAGGCGTTCATCCACTGTAATGTGTGGCCCAGGGTTGTAAAGACAAGGCAGAATTTCTTCCCATTTATCCCACACATCTCTGATTGCCGCTAATTTGTCCCTCTCACGTCGACTGGGTCTGGTTTGAAATGATGTGGAATCTTTCCTGAGACATTGTGGAGCGAAATATTGGCCTCCCACACTCTGTACTCCATAAACTGGCAGTTGCCTCTCCCTTTGATCCAGCTAAAATGAGCAATCCAATGTAAGCATTCAAATCAATAAGATCTAGTGGTTTCCATTTCTCACCAAACACACGGCTTCCCTCCAGATTGGTCAAATCCAGGATACTCTTCTCTATTGGTTGTAAATACAGCTCAAAAGCTGAATGTATGTCGTGGACTCTTGAGATGGCAAATCGTGTTGGACCTGGAATGTTCTTGATAACAATGGATGCTGGCGGTCTTCCCCGCTGTTGTGGGGGTGTAGATGTCCATTCAATTTTACCATCTTTTGACATCCATCGCTCAAAGCTTGATGGTTGCTGTGATTCATCATTTCTCTCTGATGACGTGGATGATGTGGCAGCCTTTCCCTCAGAGTGATCTATAGACCATTCATTTTCTGTATCTTCATCAGCATTTTCATCAGTCTGTGAAGCATCCTCTAACTCTGAAACATCTTCATCTGTATCAGTATCATACTCCAAAACCTGTGAAATTACTTCTTTTACTGTAAATCTTTGGGAGCTCATTTTTCCTGCTGTCTATGTCAAAGTCTCGTACCACACTGAGCAAAAGTGTGGGAAAGCTCATTATTCACTCACAAGGGAGTGAGAAACAAAACATAACAAAAACATACATCAAATAAATGTTTTTTTTGTTTGTTTATGTTTTGGCTCTGTGAAGCTGCCTTTGAAAATCCTACATAAAAGGTTTTGTTAAAAGCTAGGTATTTCAGATATCTTGAATATATAAATGAGAGCTTATTTTACTATCTGTGTCTGTCAAAGGTTTTCATTTGTCATTTGCCATTAATTCTGAACACCATGATTTATCTTTTTGAAGTGTGTTTGGTTAGGGTTAGATCACTTTTAGATACACTTACTTTAGAACTGGAGTTGATGGGCTCACATACATAAAATCAATGTTTTTATTTTGTGTCTGTACAGTTGCTTTTGAATAGCTGCCTATGAGGGTCAAATTGACCTGCGAACATCACAAACGTAATAGTAATTTTGTTTGTATATGTTAAAAAACACCAGCATGTTGAAACTTTGCATGCATGTTCATGATGAAAATGAGAAAATTCACAAAATATCAAGAAAAAAAACATAGGTTAACCAGTATTTCCAACAACTAGAAAATCCAAACAGGTCAAATTGAATCAGGGATCTTCAGGCACTTTCTGTTTCTGGTAATGGCATTCCTTTACATGAGGGTCCGGTATGTCCCTAAGGTGCCCACTTCTTCGTCTGGGCCCAAAGTATTTCAAGCATTCTGTCCTACTCCGTAGGCCAAGAAGTAGGCCAAGAAAGGCTTAATCTGCTCTGTCCAGTTACTAATTCACATAGAGCTGCCCAGTGGCGTAAGGCAGATCATAGAGATGCACCGATCACGATTTTTCATGGCCGATTCCGATACCGATTTTTTTACAAGCAAACTGGCCAATTCCGATACCGATTTCTGATTTTTTTTTTTCTTTTAAGCAACAAACAAGAAAGAAGGAAAGTGTGCATAAACAAGATATTTGGTATTTAATAGGCCATACTTGCTTTTGACTATTTTAAACAATAACTGTAACCATCTGAAATTAACAGCAGTAACTGCACAGTAAGTAGCCTACAGTACATTCAATACAAACATAGATGGTACAGACATCAGCATTTAGCTTTTGTTTATGAATTGGGTTGAAACTACAGAGAACTGGGCTTAAATAAAATATTAACTGTAACCATGTGAAATTAAAGGCAACAACTGCATAGTTCTATAATCCAAACAACACAATCAACACACATTCAATAAGATGTTTCTTGATCAGCATTCAGTATTTTAGTTTTTAAATTTGGTTTTAAATAAAAAAAACAAGGTCTTAAACAGTGAGACTAAAATGTTTTCCATTTTCCAAAATGTTAAAATCAAATAATGTTGGTGCGAATAAAAAAAAGATGCAAAGTGTTTCATTCATCCAATAAAAAAAAAAAAAAAAAATTAGGGTAATGATTCACATCTATATTTTTTTTACTTGAGCCAATGAAAAATAAATAACTTATTGTCTCAAGTACAAAAATATAGATGTGAATCATTACCCTAATATGTTTTAATTGGATGAATGAAACACTTTTCTCAGTGTGCTACAGCAGGTGATTTTTAAATCAAATTAAGTCTATGTAATTTTAAGGTCAAATAAAAATAATCATCCTAATGCAGAACTGATGTTTATTTCTGGCTTTTCAAAAGTGTATGCAAGTTCTAATTTAATCCAAAACGCGAGAAGTTGAGCTGAACATCTCTTCACGGTCTACTCGTGTTCAGGGCGCGGACCGGTACAGTAGATGCTCGCGCAGCTTCAGTGCGCAGGAAAGGCTCTTATTTGTGCGCCAGTACACCCACGGCTGTTCGTTTCCTGCTATCTGTGCCTCACACATGAAACTCTGCATTTCCAGTACTGATCGGTTGCCTGTGTCCTGCGCACAGATTTAGAAATACTCTTCCACACAAATGACATAGCGAAAAATCCGACATAGCAAAAATCCGATTTATGGCCGGTCAACCGGTGCATCCCTAGCAGATCAGCTGATTGTTTGCTTTGGTCTGCCCAAGTAAGGATCTCCAGCAACCAAGCAGACTATGAGTAGGTGGGTGGTAGAGCCCATCTCACTACCCTACGAGTCCTCTGGCCTCCCATCACCTATGGGGGTCAGAACGCACTCAACCAGGAGTATGGTGGCCTCCAAGGCTTTGGACGTGGGTGTGACCTTGCAGGATATATGTGCTGTGGCGGGCTGGTCCTGTCCACACACTTTTGTCCGCTTCTGTACCCTAGACCTGGCATCTACCCCAGGGTCCCAAGTTCTGCCTTTGTGATGTGCTCATGACATACGCACACAGGCAGGGACTTGTTAGCATGGAGCAGTGGGTATTCTCGTTCCCAAAGCTTTTCTTGATGGAGCTTGAATTCCTGAAGGAGAACGAGTCCAGGTCACATATGTAACCATGGTTCCCATTGGGGAATTAAATGCTGCATCTCTTTGCCATACTCCCTGCATCCCTGCAGGCGCTACTTCATCGAAGCTAATTCTGCTCTGCCGAATCCACTTTTATACTTCCTTGTTGCTCACCTCACTCTGATCATGACATCTCACGCTTCATTGGACTGATTTTACACATGCTTCAGAATGCGGTCACGCAAGGGCATTCCCAGAGTGTTTCTCGAAGCAGCGTCTCATTCCCTCTGGGAACTATTGGTCTAGAATAAATGAGTATACAGATAACCAAGCAATTAATAAATATATATGATTCATATTTGAAATGACGGTAGAATGTATATTCTATATTTAATTTTTATTATTAGTCATCAATGTTTTATTTATTTATGTAGAATTTTATATTATTTGTTTAAAATAATAACATTATGTAAAAAATATAGCAAAGGCAATTTATTATTATTAAAATTGGTCTAATTTCAGTCTGTATAGAAAGACTGATAACCCATTAGTTAGTTGGTCAAACTAGTCTTAAATCAGTCTTATTAACGTAGCGCCTGTGTTTATGCAATTTGCCTTGAATTGTTAACCACAAGGCTACACCACCCTGATTTTAATCTGACTTTACGTCATGCAACATTATGAAAAATGCCTATGCAACAAACAAAAAAATTAATGCATTATTATTTTTTATGCCAGTTTAAAGACTTTCTTGGCATAATTCACATGTTCATGTTTTCTCTCTGGCCCACAGGCACAAGAAGTCCTCTATGCCTCCATTGACCACAATAACATCAATCCAAACAGACCTGTTCGAGACGTGGATGACAACGATTGTGATTATTCTCTTGTAATGCTCCCTCAAAACACAAAAGACTCAGCCAAGAACAAAAGCACTGAGGACTGTTCAGATGATTATGTACTCATGGGCTGAGCACTGAGATGATCCTGGCTGAAATTTGCACAATCAGCTAGAATGGACACCTGAGATACATAGGCACATCTTTAACAGTTGTTAACTTTGTAAAGGTTGCAATGCTATTCAGCTTTTTTAAAAATTGTATTTATTTGTTTTTCTTTTACTTTCTTTTTAATAATTATTTAACTTCAGGTCTGTTTTTGTTACTTCATGTTTACAGCATGAAGTTAAATATGCTAAAGACTTGATATTTTGAAGCATAATAAGCATAACATAAGTAATTATAACCTTCATCTACATGCACAGTGAATAAAAGTGGAAATAAGTCTGTCTTGCTGTATGTGTGTTATATAAATTATAATAGTGATTTGTATAATGAAACTCAAGAAACATTTATATTTTTTCAATGAAGACTAAACCCTAAAGAATGATAATCAGTAAGTGACTAAATATAGTGTCATTAAAGAAGAGTTACATCTGTTTGACAAGAGGAATTGCTAATTTACATTGTTGTAGTAAACATAAATTGTCATTATATTTTACTCAGTTCAAGGATGCATCTAGCCAGAAACATACTTAGAAGAAACAGCACAGTATTCACCATGGTCAGCCTACTGTATTTTAATCCTTCACGTAAAAACCTTTAAAAAAAATGTGCTGAAAATGGACTCACCCTCAGGCCACTCAAGATGTATATGAGTTTATTTCTTCTTCACATTTGGAGAAATTTGTCAATACATCACTTGCTCACCTTTGGAACCTCTGTAGTGAATGTGTGCTATCGGAATGAGAGTCCAAACAGCCTATAAAAACATCAGCCTAAGTAACCCACACAACTTCAGTCCATCAGGTAATTTTGTGTGAAGTGAAAAGCTGTATGTTTGTAATAAACAACCACATGATTAAGATAAACCTTCACTTCTCGCTGAAAGTCCTCTATTCATAATAATATTTTCTGCAGTGAAGAGAGAAATATTCACAGATCAAGCAACTTTTACAAGCAAAACAGTTGTAAACAAATATGTGGGTGGATTTTTCATGTTATTATGGATGATGGACATATGTATGTAACCTTGATCTCGGTTATGTATGTAACCTTGGTTCCCTGAATGACATGCTGCGATGGATTCATCGCTATGGGAAAACCTACAGTGTGACGAATGTCTGAAGCCCTTATACCATCACGCCAAATCTTTGGTCAGTAGCACTTAGCACCACCCCGAGCATACATTACTCATAATCCTGCGTGCTATTTCATCCGATTTTCCACATGACGAAGGAAGCACTATCAAAGGTACAGAAAAGCTAGTATTGCAGCATCTTGTTCCCTATTCAGGGAACCAAGGTTACATACGTAATCGAGATGTACCCTTTCGTAGATTCACTTCAATGCTGCGGTGGCATCATCGCTATGGGAATGCTATACATACAATCACATCTAAGGAACCTAAGATAGCTGGAAGACCGAGGAAAGAGACCCGGGAGCCAAGAGCCATCCTCACAGTAGAACTTGATGAATTTGCTAGGAGAGGACTAACCTGCCACAGCACAGACATCTCCCATCGAAGGCCCTTTAAGAGAGCCTGAGAAGAAGCCATTGATCTCGTAGAATTAGCATCACGCGACTCATAGGCTAGAGATATTCACTACCTGACCCCACAAAGAAGGGGAGAAAGCTTCCAACTCGTTGCTGAAAGTGAAACGCAGTCGAAGCAGCCTTAGGGTTAACTAGGCCTAGGCAGCAGTAGGACTTAACCAGCCTCGGCAAAGTCCATACAAGAGGAGCTGACAGAGCCTGCAGATCCTCCTTCCTCTAAGAGAAGATGGGATTACTAAAAAAAAAAAAAAAAAACGGCCTAGGGTTCAAAGTTGTCTGACAGTCTTTAATGGCTCAAATGGGCCTGCCTGGCATTCCAAGTGAATAAAAAGTCACAAAAAGGAATCTGTGCCAAAAAAGATACTGCTTGGTAGCATGAAACGCTCAACAATGCACAAATGATGTATGTTGCAGTCACATAATGCAGCCAGTCATGTGAAGTGAGTGTTGGTAGCAAAAGCACTGCATCAGTCACATGAAGGAGGCTGAGTGAATTAATAGCTTGCCATAAGAGATAGTTTTACACTTGAACTCATTCACACATTAACTCAGTGCATCTCATTTAGTATAAGAATAATAATGATTAGTTATGCCTGAAGTACCAAAAACAATGTTGCACAACAAATGTGTGTTGCAAAACTCACAGGGCATGGAGCCAGCTCATAGCACAGAGTCCACTACTTGTTCAAACCCAAAGCAGCAGTGGAGCTGAAAGAATATTAATTATATAGCATGAAGTGCCAAGACACTAATGCATGACAGCATCTGCTAGAGGACACTTAAAACCATAAGCTCACTCTACAGCCCAAGCCTATACGAATATATAAGCTGTCTATACGAATGCACTTATCTGTGAGCTCATCTATGTATTTGTTTCATCTTGACACAGCAGCGGAGCTGAAAGAAATAGTTGGGCAATTAATGCTTGGTAAAGCGCCAAAATCATATTGCACAACAAAAACATCTGCTGCAGGACTCCACAAAGTCTGCATCTAAAAACAGTACACGAACAAGAGTTGGAAGCATCAGCACCAAATCAAATGAACTTGTCGGCATTATGCAGTGCAGCAGGTAATGTTAGAAAGAGAAGGGATAAAAACCGAGTGCCCGAGGCTGCTGTAGAGTATGCATCATCTAATCCGCAGCTGAAAGAATCGATTTAGAGCTTCCGGAGCAGGAATCAGATTTGACCAAACCACCGGACTCACGAGGCGCTCTTCTGATGAATGCAGGCAGTCCAGAGAAGAGAGTCAGAGAGAAGGGGATTAATTATATTCTCTCTCTCTCTCTGTACACTCGGGCTCAATGCTGTCACCCCAAGTGTCAAACTCTTGTGGCACCTGAGCAACCGCAGAACTGGAACAGTTGGATTTGAACGAACATATATATGTATATATATATATATATATATATATTGTCTTGATATATTGGCGGGTATAATTGCTTCAGACATTTGTCACACCAGAGGTATTCCCATAGCAATGATGTCACCGCAGCATTGAAGTGAACCTATTAAAGGCAATAACAGTTTAAAGTTAAAACTCCTAGAATATGGATTTTTTTTTTTACAAACATGCATCTTTTCACTTCATAAGATGTTAACCGATGAACTGGAGCCCATGGATATTTTTACTCAGCTGTTTGAATTCTCATTCTGAGGGCAACTATTCATACGGTGTTTCAACGACACTTTGCTACCAAAAAACCAACCACTAGAGGGAGCATTATGGTTTTCATGTTGGATGCTATGGAGGTTGTGATCGAGGTTTATCGCAGAACAAAGGTAAAGAGCTTTGAGATCTAAATTTGGAACAAATAAAAAATGACACTGTAATAATGCTTGGGGAATCCCACAGCAAAACAAAAAAAAAGGTTGATGACATCCCACCAGTTTCAGTTTCTGCGGGAGTATCTGTGTGATATCTGAGGGCGTACCTGATCTTTTCTTTCCAGTGACAAGAAATCAGATAGGTGTATGGTTACCCCTAAGTTTCCACATCGTTCCTCTAAACACTGAATCACACTGTGAGATTTCTTCTAAGGGGACAAATGACTGAGATGTTTTTACTCAAGGGTCTGTATCTCTTTGCTTGATCAGAAATCACACATGGTTACTCTTTTTGTAATAAACAACCACACAACACATTCTCCCCGAGAAGGCGGATCTGTTTGAAGCAGGAACAATTCAAATACTCCTTATTTAACACTGACCATTTGTGACTGTTGTGAAGGGCCTGTTTGTACAGATACAATACACGCTGGTATCAAACTCTACCAATATGTGAGAAAGCTGAGAGTAGTTCATTTAACCCTCTGGTATTGTTTGGTCATTTTTGACTGAAAGGAAATGGGTTTTTAATATTTAAAAATCATAACTTAATCAGAATGATACGAAACTTGGTGACTTTGTGATCACACACACATAAAAAAATTCAATTTGATACCTATACATGTGATATACACCATTCTGAAAAGTACAATAAGTTTATTTACATACTTTTAATTATGTGCAAATTAAATAGGTTTTTTACACTTTGGGTCTGCTTAGTATTTATCATTAAAACCATTGTCTGAAGTTGATTTTTGAATCACTCTGATATAAATCTGTACAAATTTGATTTGACCAAATGATTAATATCTAACCAAGTTCTTTCTCCACAAAATCTACATATTAGTGATATCGCTGACGCTGAAGATGTCCCAGTTATTCCTCATTACATACTAAGACAAATGTTCCTGTCATCACCTTTCATCTTTTGAGTCAGTGTGACTTTTGCTCCTCAGTCAGGCGCTGTTTGCTTTGGGGATGCTCTCCTCAGATGACTATTTTCCACTAGTATTGTTTTTCATGTGTAATTTTGACCACAGACATATCTTTTCTGGTATCCTGTTTCATCATGAAAAGCGAGTGTCTCTCTCTCTCAAGCGTTGAAGAGTTCAGCTGAAGAGTTGTAGATAGAATTGACTCTCTGTATGTAACTTGCATAGGGTTCCACCTCTTCAACATCAACGGGCTTAACACACACACACACACACACACATATGCTTCAGTGAGCCGTACAAAACACTTTTACAATGGATACACACAGAATCATTCAAAATGACACCCTATAGAGTGAATAATGGAGTTTGGTGTAGTATAAAATCAGGGTTCGACAGAGACTTCTTACCTGGACTGGTCTGTCTTCAGCTGGTGTTGAGGTTTTGGATTTGCAGCAAAGCATCTTCAATGCACTAAAAAGACAATACAAAGACAAACAGATCTCAATAAGGTATTTGTCTATTAATTAATCATCATACTATGCAAAGTAATTCAGCTCAACAGCGGTGAATGAAGGGAGTAAAAGATCCCACCTTAAGTCATAAATCTTTCTGCGTAGTTTGTAAACCACAGCCAGGGCTACAAGAACAAAACAAGCAGAGCCAACTGATATGGCAATGTTTTTCCATGGAGATGGGGGATCTGAGTTTTGAGAACCTGAAAAGAGAGATTATTTGTTTACTTCGTAATAATCAGTTTTCAATATTGTTAAAACTGATTCCTTTAAAAAAAAAAAAAATACAAAAATACAAAACTTCTCAAATCATGTGTTGTGTAAAATCCCTTGATTTGTATTTTATATATATTATTTACATCGATTTATTTTCTTTACACATTGCATCTTCTCATATTTCATACCAAACCCTAAATAAGTCCACTGACTTTTGATAAAACTTTTAGGGGGGAATTTCTGGTCATTGTTGTGAAGTGATGCCTCAACTGAGGGACAGTCTTTTTGTAAACATTTGTATAAATTACGTTAAAAATAAATATGGAAGAGTTTTAGAGGTCTGTTATTATTTCACACTCTCTTTTTAGATAGTTCCTTTAAAATGCAATCATTATTTTTATGATGAATTTTCATGATATAAAAAACATGTATTAGAAAAGCACCAATATAAATGACAAAGCTATGGTAAAAAAATAATAATAACAAAAGCAAAAGCTTATCTAGGAAATCTGATTTATAAAAATCTAACCCGTGAGACGTAGATGCACGTGTAGCTGAAGAAACATGAATTCTCTACTGACCCACTTATGAAATCAATTCTCATTTCCTTTTCATGTACAGTGTGCTCACCTGTAAGAAGAAGTGTGCTCTTGTGCTGCACAGAGCCGGACTTAGACGTGTATGTGGCCACACAGGTGAGCTCACTAATGTTGAGATTTTCTGGCAGATATACTTTATTCTCCAGCATAAAAAACCTGTCAAGCTTCTTTACAGAACTGGAGGAAAAGTTCACGGCAGGTTCCCAATGAAGAGTGGGTGCTTTCATTTTATATTTGGAATTACAGACAGCAATCCTTTGATTGTTTTCACTGTCCTGCTTGGTTGAAACATTGGTAACTAAAACAAAAATGAACATTAATTTAGTTGACCAGTATGATATCAGTATAATACAGTGTGGTATGGTTTCACTGTTAGCTCTAAATTCTCTCTCTCTCTCTATCTCTCTCTCTCTCTGTGTGTGTGTGTGCGTGTGTGCGCGTGTAATGAGTTTAAGCCATCAGTAGTTCACTGAAACACTGAGAGACATAACTAGCCTATCAATGAAAAAAAAGTGCAAAAGTACATAACCTAACCTGTTATGTAAACTACAAACATTTTCACAGCTTTTTCAATAGTTTTACTATAAATTGTGTTTGTACTCACCGCTTACAGACACATTTAGTGCATAGCTTCCTCCTTTATATGATAAATCACAAAAGTAAAGCCCTTCATCTTCAATTGAAATCTTGGGAATGAATAGAGAAACTCCATCTGCTGTGTTTTCCAGCTTCTTTCCATCATTGCATGTGTCGTCCAGCTTGGGTGACACACCAACTCTACATTTTTTGTCCTGCAGGCTGATGTTCCAGATTATATAAATTAACTCATTCCATTTGACAGAAGTGAGATTGCCACACCGTAAAGTCACATCGCTGCCTGAAATAAAGATCTGCTCTTGAGAAACTGCAAAAAAAAAAAAAAAAAAAAAAAAAAATTTGATTACATATTGGAATAGAGTAAAAATTCAGTTTACTCAAAGTAAAAAATAAATATATATATATATATATATATTATATATATATATTATAACTAAAGTGTTATCCACATATAATTCAAATAAAATAAAATGTGGATGTTAAAATAATAGGTGTGACACATTTTGTCATTTTTTCTCTATACACTAAACTTATCTCTCCCTGCCATGCCAGACTAGTTTTATCCTTTGCTGTGTCATTTCCTTCTACAGTATAACCCTAAAATAGCTACAACATAAACTGCAGCTCTATTCTGGCGAGAGATGTAACACAGTTGGTACTTTTCATCGATACAGTTTACAAAACAATGTCATTCTGGTAAGACTTTACAAAAAGGGTTCATTAGTTCATGTTAATTAACGCAATAACTAATACAAACCAACAATGAGCATTAAATTTGTTACAGTATTTATTCATCTTTGTTAATATAGATATGAACCAAGATTAATAATTGCTTTACAAGTATTTTTCATTGTTAGTTCATGTTAACTAATAACTGATATTAACAAATTGAACCTTATTATATAATGTCACCATTTTTTAAGGCATTAGAAGCACAACCCCCTTTTTTGCTAACCATGTTAGATGGGTTTTTATCTCCACATGAAAAGCAGTTTAAAATATCTAATGTCTGTAAAATGGTGATTTTAGAAACTTCTAAAAAGTATGGCAGATAATGACTGGACAAGGTCGAGTGCTTACCTTCACTGACTATTGGTTAATAAATATATATTTTATTGATATTGAATATTTTATAATAGTTTCTCTTCTTATTTTGTATCCTATACATGAAAAATGACAGTGTATTTGCATAAATATATAAATAAAAGTGTATGTTGTCTGACCTGTGAGTTTATCAAGTGCAGAATCTTTATGCTGTGATCCAGTGTCTTGTTCTCCTACAGGACAGTTAGTGGCACAGCGGGTTAGTAACAGGTTAATGTGAGGCTCAGCACATGGAAACACAATCATTCACTCCAGTAAGATGTACAGTTAATTTCCATCACACCAAATTCAGTGTAAGATATTAAAGGTTTAGTAGTAGCCTCCATTACATTTATTAGTCATGTATCTTGTTAGTGTTAGTCAGAGGTGTACAGTTTTGCCCAAAGATGAGACAATGATTTGTTTTCATTATTGTAGCACAAGATGAGCGAGGCCTGATTCTGAAGAAAATGGAGTATGAACACCTGGCCTACATCAACGGCTGCCATCCCGTACCACCTTAAACAGCATTATCGTCAACACTCACATCACAGATATCATAAACTGCGCTCGTTCTACATTTACAGTTCCTTTTCAGACACATCTGTCAGCCTCAAAAACCTCAACAACTCATCTCCCCCCTAAGAATCCCCCCAGAGAGGAAGAGCACTTCGTCATGGCATCTCCTCTCAAAATAGCAACAAACACAGACTGAAAAAAAAAACACAAAACCATCACATGCCCATGAGAAAACAGGATTCTCATCCACCATAAATATCCTTGCAAGTATAAAAATAGAATTTCCTCAAATAAGTGACGGTTACTAAGCCATATTTACTCGATACTTTCAGTACTTTGACTGACTGATTTAAACAAAGCGAGATTTTAACCATAAAGCAAATACACTAAAAGTACTTTTTAGATCTCTTTTAAATGTTTTATATTCCATCAGAAATAGACAATAGCAGAAAAGTATTGATACCAGACAAAGGTGATGCAAGATCAGAAGGCCAAATCACCCACGTACGTACCAGTGTAGTAAAGTAGACTAAAGAGTATCTTTAGAGTACTAACGAGTATTTAATGTAAAAAAATATGTAAACTCACCTCTTGTCTGACTTCTTGCAATAAAGATACTTAGGAGGACGAGCACCGTCAATGTCCAGCTGTTCGCCATCGCTACAGATCTTCACTCAGACGTCTCTTCTCTCACCTTTAAATGTCCTTTATCTCTATACTCACGAGTTATGCGCACGTCGTTTTTTTTTTTTTTTTTTGGGAAATGTCATGTATTCTTTTTCCGTACTATGAATTTAGATTTAGACTGACTTTATCCAAGTCTTGAGGAGAAAGTAACTCATTCTGATTTGTGGAGTTTCAAATGTTTTTTTTCACAACTGCTTATCTCTCTATCAGACTTCACCTATTCTCTCTCACTTGCCTGAGTTCTCCTCCTTTTGTTTCCTTCAGCAGTGTGACGCTGTTGTACACTCCTCCATTTTTTTAAAATTTCATATCTTCTCCCACATGAAAATGCTGACTTCCTGTCTTGTTAACCACGGCTGTCATGTGAGAGCGTTTTCTTAGTGCAACAAGATTGCAGTTTGGCAGTGTGTGATGGTTGATGGCGGTATTTGTAGGTTCATTTTTCTGTTTTATATAGCTGACAGAATGATGAGACTAATGTGACCTTATTACCAAAATCTGCAAATATGTGATTGAGGCTGTTTTGATCGTTTAAGTTCATTCTTTACTACTGTATGTTAGAAAAATGTCACGTAGGGGATCACCAGAAAGACTCATTTTCAGGACAAATGATTAGGACATTTTCACCCTGAAGGGGTTAATTTTTTGATAATGACAGCCTGGCTTTGCATCATTTGGCTAATTATTACAGCTACAGCTTAAATAATAAATATCAAAAATACTATTGTATAGTACATTATATAGTGTAGGACTGATTTTGGTTTAAATTATTTTACTGTCATACTGTCACCTTCACTATGTCCGCCCATTGACAGACCAATGACAGTAGGCTACGACAGCTGTGTGGAGTTCTGATCATAAGTGTATTGGAATTTTTGGAACTACTTAAGCTTTTGGATGTGTTGAAATATATGTGACCACCATGACAGGTGTGAATTGAGGTGAAAATTACCAATAGTTCTCCACTAAATTATTAATCTCTGAACATTGCTTCTGTAATATGGGCAGTTATCAATTATTAAATCTGGAATAATTATTGTATAATTTGTTTTATAATTATTTACATGGATTAGCCCTAGAAAACCCACTGCTTTTCCTTCAGAAATATTGTCAGTCATTCGTTTTATGTGGATATATGCATATATTGATTCATTCATGATGATTAAGAGGAGGGCAACAGCTGTTTCATTACCGATTTGAACATTTTGTGCTAGACTCGCACGAAAGGGGGTGAAAAGCGATAATCATATGCAAATGTCAGAGACAGAAGAAAGACGGTTTTAGATTATTTAACAGATTGCAGGAAGTAAAAATAGCTCAATTGAAAAACAAAAACAATCAGCTTAGCAATGACAGTATTAAACATGGTTTTATGTGCATTTGTGTCTTTCACCTTTCCTTGATCTTTTTGAGGTTTTATGTTTCTTGAAAAAAATTTGTACAGAAGTCATCCAAGTCAGCCATTTTTACAACTTTATCGTTTTTAGATCTATAAGCACCAACAGCACCTATTTGTTGCAAGAGACATTAAAATAGTGCCAACATTGAAATGTCCAGTTTACTTTGCATAAATTTCCTTTGATTTCTCAATAAAGAATTCAGTACTCCAGAGACCAATGTCAAAAATCACGAAAACAATCAAAAAGCTAATGTAAATCTATTAAAGGCATAGTTCGCCCCCCAAAAAATTTATTGGGTCTTCATTACTCACACTCACATTGCTCCAAACTTGTTTGACTTTATTTATCATGTGGAATACAAGAGAAGATATTTATGCAGTTTATGCCCAAGCAATTACAGACAATGGGGTCCAAAACAACACTGGAATAAAATATGTAAATTATTTCCAGAAATATTTTCAAATCTCAACACTAAAATATTAATATACTGTGGATCAAATAAAGAGAGTGTGGTACTTTACTAATTTTAGTATTCTTTATACTGTATCTCGGCTGATTTTAGCCAATTCTCAAGTTAAGGTGTATTATTATTTAACTGAATATAAGTTGCTGGACAATTCTTGCATGCTAGATGAGGTTAGGAAAAAGAGCACAGTCAGTTCATTCCTGTGCAGATGTGCATTGTTCAGACAGATGCAGTCACACAGGATGTGGTTAGCCATGCCCCCCTCCAATCACATAGATATTAGCCGTTGTCAGATCAAATGTGTGTTTGCGTGGTAAGATGTCTTATGAAATGCTACAGATTAGAAAAAGCATACTCTCTTTGCAATCTGCAACGCAATCACAAATGACCTTTTTCTGCTGACATAGAACAAAACCTTCACCTTCCTCTCACACAAACACCAGTTCTTGACAGTTCTTTGTTTACCTCTCCGCTGACTTTACGACATCAACTCTACAAAGAGCTTGAATCAAACAGCTTAAAGATGATTTGATCTAGTGAGGCCAGTACGTCTTATGCTTACACAATTAAAAAAATTCTGCTTGTTATTAGTGAGGTTATTATTAGCTTGAGAATGAGTAGGCAGCAGCTGGCTGAGGAAGTTCAAATGGGAATCATTTTAAAGGAAAATAATGTGTGACCAACAGGCCACTTTATTGTGGTTTTCTGCATCTCAGATATGAACCAAGTACTGTGGTCTTCTAGAGGCTTCTGTGCGGTTGTTTTTAGTTTGAAGTTGGTTTTGATTGCCACACAAGATATAATGGAAAATTGCATGCATAATAAAAACGCATAACGGAAACAGTGATCAGTTACTAAAAGAACCATTTCTTATGACTTTTCACACAGCGCCTAAGCCTAAGGTTATAGTCGTTCTAAAGCCCTTTTTATAAAGAGGATAGCTCCAGTTCTTGATTCTGATTGGTTGAGCTGTGTTCAAAGTCATTATAAATTAAAGCTGCAAGCAGCGATGAATGGGCCTCGCACCCGGGGTCCCCACCAGCGAGTGGCTTTAGTAAAAAGGTGAACGGTGAGAAATATGCATTTAAAGTCATAAATATAAGTGGAATATATCAAAGTATATTCCATATATGTGCCAATCTTCCTGTTGCCAGCAGGTGGCGCTATCATTATAATGGAATATTGGCCTTCAGATGTGTTCATGACAGGACTCCTATCGAACATGTGAAGTTTGGGGAAGATCCAACAACTTCTCTTGCTGTGGCGAGACATAAAATCTTGTCATGGAGTTAGGGACACACCCTTTAACAAAAACTCAAGATCTCCACAAGTTAACACTGCACAGGTCTTTAGATTAGACTGACCACAAAAAAATTCATTATTGTCAAAAAATTTCTATGAGTAGTTTGTCGCAGCGTAAAACATTCCACTTCCAGTTGCCAGCAGGTGGCGCTATGACTATAACTGAATATGGGCATGTAGATCTGTTAAGGGCAGAAGTCTTATCTAACATGTGAAGTTTGGGGCAGATTGGACATTGTATGTCTGAGTTACAGCAACTTCCTTTTTCATGGCGAAACATCGAAATTTGTCAGGCCGCCATGGACACGCACTTTAACGAAACCTAAAGATCTTAGATTAGACTGACCAAGTTTGGTTTTGGTCTGAATAAATCTCTAGGAGGAGTTTGTTAAAATATAACGCATGAAAATGACAAAAATTACACAAAATGCTCATAATATTAAAAATATCCCACTTCCTGTTGGGTTTAGAATTTTGCTCCAGGTGTCTTTTTTGTAGATATTGGTGTGTTACATGTGTGTGCCAATTTTCGTGCATGTACGTGAAACATAGCTTGAGGCGCACACCGTTGAACGTCTATAGGTGGTGCTGTCGAGTCATATTGCCACACCCTCTTCTGAATCCTTTATCACAGTGGTCCCCAACCCGCGGCCCGGTACCGGTCCATGTGTCATTTGGTACCGGGCCGCACAAGAAGGAATAAATAATTTACATTAAAGCTGCAGTTGGTAACTTTTGGCGTTCGCGTCTGGCGGAAGAATATTGTAGCCGGAGCTACTTCTCTCTGTTTACATCTATTGCGAGTCACGCAGGTACTGTGCTACTCTGCAGCGTTTCCGACCCCAACCAGACTAAAACAGTCCGAATATAAACACTTATTATAGGTGTACTGTAGTGATTCAGGATAAGACAAAAACACGGTTTGGAAAATGGATTCATGATGTACTTGCTCATTATATATATTTTTAACATTTTCAACACAAAACAACACTGTGGCACAGTCTTGCGCTGACTGGACCAGAAGAGCCGTGAGCGGTGGATTTTTGCAACAAATAACAGAGGTGGAGGTAGAAGTGTGCTGAGCCATAACTATCTTTTATTTTGGAAAAAGGCCAGATGCTCTGTGTTATTTTCATGGATTTTATATTCGTTTTTGTGGTGCATCTTATTTTTTAGGCATGTTTAAACATCACCATAGTGACCATAATCAGTGAAAAAAAGTGGGTTAGGGGGCAGAGAGGATGTTATTCATGTTATGTTGTTGGCACGATGTTAAAAGGACGCTGCTAAATAAAGTTTTATACGAATACACAGTGGATTCATGTTTATTATTATATTTACAATATACCACAGTTTTTATGCCAGTCGTATCATTTTATTTTGTATTTATCCATCACACCATAAAGCATCTACATTTGGATTATCATTCTGAATCCAATTCATAGTCTTTTTTGTGTGTTGTGATCTTTTTGGTCAAAATGTTGTTTTGTTATTTCTTTCTTTCTTTAATTGTGCTTATAGGCGAGTTCATATGCCGCAAACTGGTCTAGGATGAATTATGAGATTATAAATTGATGTATGTGCGTGAGGAAAAATCTAATATTGTTTAAAAATATAAAAAAATAAAATATAATGAGTACATGAGAAAAGTTCCAGTATCTGGTCTCGTTTGAGATCCATAAGATAAGGCATGTAACAGTATTAGCGTTTCTTCATACCAGCATGTCCACGGTTTCCAGCAGAAAATGCACCTTGAACAGAAAAAGCATTTGAAGCAAAAGCACAATGGTCTGACTTTAACTCTGTGAAATTATGAACTGTGAAACTACATAAAAGCAGACAGACTGCAAATTCACTTTCACACATATCGTGGCGCTTATGGATAGCAGCGATATAGTGCTTCCGTGGTTACTGGCTGTAAGCAGCAATATGCATTACACAGAGGTGAGATGCATCTAAACTTTTCTGAAAGCAGTCAGTTTCCCTCAGAGATACTGTACATTCATACAAACACCAGTCCTAAATGTATCGCGATTCTCAACATCTCAACAAGACTTGAATCATCACATCCCTTGTTTCAGTTATATAATATGTATAGGCCTATGTGCTAACAATGGCCCCTAGCTGTTCTAAATTCACTGTAAACAACTGCTTCTTGGGGCATATTTCTTTATTATAAAACCAAAAATGTCAGTCTTTGATTCTGATTGGTAGAGCAGTGGCACAGGAATATTTTTGTAATGAGATCAAAGGTGTATGATTAGAATTTACAATGGCTTTGAATGCAGCTCAACCAGTCAGAACCGGAACTATGTATTTTATAAGGAACGTTACACTCTTGTGATTTAGAAGCAGGGTTATGAAACCTGCTTTGAAGCAGGGTTAGCACCGTGTTTGCAATCTAAACCCCACATTACGGTTCCCAACGTGTACAGTCTGCAAAAATAAGAGGATGCGCAAGTCATTATATAAACAGGTTGCTTGCTGCATTCGTCCAACCAAAGTCAATGACACTGACACGGCAAATATGCAAATAAGAACGTTAACATACCATGTGAAACATCATATTATAAATACCCATAATTAACTGTTATCCCCACATAAATTATAAGCTGAGTGAAATGAAAAGATAGATAACCGATAATAGTTAATAATAATAATAGATAATAGTGTTCCTCAGTGGTAGAGCATTGCGTTAGCAGCGCAAGGTTGTGGGTTTGATTCCCAGGGAACACTGTAAGTTGCTTTGGATAAAAGCGTCTGCAAAATGTATAAACTTAACATAATAGATAATTTAAAATACCATTTCCTACTGTAACCTGCTGTCGACTATAGAGTCCATGGAGGTTCAACTTAGTTTTTTAATGAATAGTAAGCAGCTCAGATCATTCAGTCCAAGGACAATTTGATGAGATTTGTATTTTTCCTTTTATTGAAGTTTGATCAACTGTGCATATTTAAAAATGGGACATTCAAACACAGATTTGGATATCTTGCCAAATCTTAGTAGTCAGTTTTGGAAACATGGGAAATAGTTTGAAGCAGGAGGATGAATTCCAACATATGGTGCATTAATATGCTTTATTATATTCAATATTAGGTGTTGTATAAAAATGTGTGTTGGTAACTTTGCTGTGTTTCTCTCTGTAAAAAGAAAAAACAACAACACCCACACAAACACATATTTATATGTGTGCAAACTTTTGAACACAAGCCACAAACAAACAATTCACTAAAACGATACTGTGAAGGCTGTGTCATTTACGGCAAATCGGATCATCTGCGACGAAATGCAGTGTAATGGGGGAGTATAAGGTACTTTCGGTTGTCACCACCTCTCTGCTTCTAACACAAGAACAGAAAAAGTGCCGCCATTAGAACTAACACTGCTCTGCCAACAGTGTCTGGAAGCACTTGACATCTAACCTAACCACATGCTGTTACAAAACCCACAAGGTTATTGTTCTCACAGTGATTATTCTGACATTGTGCCATAATAATAAGTCAATGAGTTTGTTTTTAGGATGTGTTAACAAACACAAAGGGGGTCTCAACAATGTCACAAACTGTACTCTGCCATGAACAATTGAAACTTCTAACACATTACAGTAAACAGAAGCTTCAAGTCTCTCAACTACATGTCATACTACCTGAGTAATAAAAGTTTCCTCTTAAAGATATGTAGCTTTTGTTAGAAACTTCAGTATGATTCAGACAGCGTGATTTAATACTCATTCGCAGAAGTTTAACTTCAGGATGTCACAGAAAAACAGGGTCAAATCCAGAGAATGGTCCGAATTAGAAACCAAATCCAACCAATAACAAAAGTCAAGAGTAATGAAGATAAAAGTGAAGGAAATAAGACCAGAATTTCAGAAAACATCAAAAATGTATAAAACTATATGATATACAAGCTATTTTGCAAAGAGGAACTACGCTGTTTTCTGTGAATGTGAGAGTATTCTAATTCATTAGGGGGCATTCATGACTATCATGCTGATAGTATTTAAAATACTGCCTTATTTGTATATTATTGTACATTTGTAACATATTATAGACCTTGTGTGTTCTGTACTTACTGCTTATTCTACTTCTGGTTAGATGCTAACTGCATTCCGTTGCCCTGTACCCTACATGTGCAATGACAATAAAGTTGAATCTAATCTAATCTAATCTAATGGTTAGAGAGTCGGACATGTAACCCAAAGGATGCGTGTTCGAGTCGGTGGGGGAGTGAATGACCAGTGATCTCTTCCATCTTCAATACCACGACTGAGGTGAGACCATAGACAGTAAAAGAAATGTACACAGCGACCCCATTGGAACTCAATTGAGACAAGTGAAGCCCATTTTTAGCGTTTTTAGCACTTCCGTTTCTGATGCGCAGACTCAAACAAAGCTTGACGACGTCAGCAACCTGTCTGACAGATGTAAATCTTCTAGTAGCTGTGCGTACAAACTGCCATCATTAATCTTGCAGAGACGGCGAGCTTGAGCGGGGAGTTCTTTGTCGTGAGTGAGCAGGAGTAAGTATTCTGATTAATTATTTTGTATAGTATTTTAAAATGTAACGCCAGTACGCCATATTAAGTTAATTGCCTGCGAGCTTCTCCTCCTGTCTGTACGGTAATTTCTCTACTGTTCGACAGAGAGTCGAGCGTTATGACGCAGTCGTTAGCCTATTTTTACAAAAACTGTTTCTACGGGGCCATAATGTAACATAGAAGGTAATGGAGCCCTTTATACATTGTCGTGTATCTTTAGAAATAAATAATGGACAAATGGAGTCTTTAAACGCCTCAGAAGTAACGTTATTCGCTGTCAAAGTGACGTCAAAATGAATGGGAGTCAATGGGATGCTAACGCAAGTGAAGTTCTGCTACAAGATGGAGGCACGCGGCCGACTTCAACTTCCGTGTGAGACCCCGAGCATATGAAGGTATTTTTGATTCAAATTAACTGAGCACCTGTGGCAGTGCGATTTGTAGTTGTAGAGAAAAGCCACACATGTGTATCAGTAAATTTGAAGTCACAGAGTGAAATGTTTTAAGAGTTGCAAACCTGTAGCCTTTTTTTCTCTCCCACAAACACAACACAACAGTTACACCTTCTCAAATTCTTCATTGCAGGTGCACAAATCCTATTCTACAAATCACACATTTAGAAACTCGTACGCTCACATTTTTGAAACAATTGCTGCAGTGAATGTGGTGCAAAACGCATTTACGCACCCGCATCAAGAAATGTGCAGTCGTGGAGAAATGTTGAACATCCGCAAATCAGTACGTGAATTCATCAAATGAGAGTTGCACACTTGTAGAATACTTTCTCAGAATGTCTTGTATATTTTTCTAACACAAACACAAAGTACATAATTACAGCTTCTTGAATCTGCTGCGATGAAGCTCAAACACTGTTTTTTCGCTTTCAAGCGACAAGTTTCGCGCTCTCCCTTTTGCACCGAGATATTTGGTTCAAAAGTGATTTGTGCATCTGTAGAGGTAGTGGGCGGGACTGTTTAGAGATTACAGAATTTCAGCCAATCAGAAGAGCTACTGAGCCAGTAGATATACGCCCCAAGCAGTTTTACGCCCCTGTTGTTCCTCATGCGTCCAGTAGGGGGAGGCAGTATATTAGTATATGAGCCCAGTCATTTATAAGAACAGCAGACCATATCTATATGTATGATAGCAGCAGACCTTCTTGAAGCGATACGGATGAGGTATGTTAAATAATCTGCTAAAGTACTTGTTGTTGATTGTATTGTGTAATGATGCAACATTTATTATTTATAAAAGATTGATCAATTAAATAAGAAAGAATAGCGATATCAATTCAAAAGATGGGTCAGTTTATTTCGAGAGGCAAAAGTACTTGATTGAGTCAGATGTTCTGTCTGACTCAAACTTAACTAACCACAGTCTATCATCAATGGACAAAAAAAAAAAAAAAAAACAATCAAAGTGACTTGACACTTTTTCCAAGTGTTCCATCAATATTGTTCATTGAAGATCAGGAGCGAATTGATGTTATCTACACTCAGATGACTTCAATTTTGGATGGCACACCTACACACACCCACAGTGACCAGATTAGATTCATTATGGATGTCCCTTTTCCAGAGGTATGGTCTTGTGTGTTAGTTGTGCTCTGCATGGTGTCATATTCACATTGTTTTTAATGTCAAATAGTTTATCCATAATGTTAGATAATTTCTATAAAATAATAGTTTTGTGCTTAATATAGAAAAGGAACTTTGGATTTTGTTGTAAAAAAAAAAAAAGCAAAATGATGCTTGGCTTATTTGGGCTGTGATAAATCTTTCTCTGGTAGTCCATCATCTGTGCTCTTGCTGTTGTGAAAGATGTGTCCATCTTGGAGGCTGAGGAGAAATTCCTTCGAGGACCTGTCATTGACGCAAGGTACTGTAAGGATCCTATAAAGGAAAAAAAAAAATGAAACATGACATCCTGCCATTATTTATAAATAACCATTGTTTTCTACCACTATGCAACTTTTGCTTTTTTATTTATTTTTATCAGTGAGTGGGATCACTTTGACCGCAGGATAAAGAAACAATTAAAGAAGAGTGGCAAACCATTGGAGAGTCATCTACAGGAGTCATGCTGTTAAGAAATAACCAAGTCATGGTGTTAATAAATTTTTTTTGTGAACAACAATATTGTCTTTCTTTTAAATGACCCTCGGAACTTTAGAAAATTGTTAAATTTTGTTGGTCTTCATAAAATGCTATGTAGAACATGTTCTGTTGCTGTATAACGAGCAATTGTGAATTGTAAAACAAATATTTCATTTAGGATCCATATGATTACACAGTACTGTATGTCTAATGGCCTGAATATGGTTAATATCTAAATATAACTTAATATAAATTCACAACATCATATATCAGTCAATCTCTGTATATAAAAACAGTTTATAAATATATATAAATAATACATTTTACAGTAGGTCATAGGTCTGCAGCCTCCCCCTACTGGACGCATGAGGAACAACAGGGGCGTAAAACTGCTTGGGGCGTATATCTACTGGCTCAGTAGCTCTTCTGATTGGCTGAAATTCTGTAATCTCTAAACAGTCCCGCCCACTACCTCTACAGATGCACAAATCACTTTTGAACCAAATATCTCGGTGCAAAAGGGAGAGCGCGAAACTTGTCGCTTGAAAGCGAAAAAACAGTGTTTGAGCTTCATCGCAGCAGATTCAAGAAGCTGTAGTTATGTACTTTGTGTTTGTGTTAGAAAAATATACAAGACATTCTGAGAAAGTATTCTACAAGTGTGCAACTCTCATTTGATGAATTCACGTACTGATTTGCGGATGTTCAACATTTCTCCACGACTGCACATTTCTTGATGCGGGTGTGTAAATGCGTTTTGCACCACATTAACTGCAGCAATTGTTTCAAAAATGTGAGCGTACGAGTTTCTAAATGTGTGATTTGTAGAATAGGATTTGTGCACCTGCAATGAAGAATTTGAGAAGGTGTAACTGTTGTGTTGTGTTTGTGGGAGAGAAAGAAAGGCTACAGGTTTGCAACTCTTAAAACATTTCACTCTGTGACTTCAAATTTACTGATACACATGTGTGGCTTTTCTCTACAACTACAAATCGCACTGCCACAGGTGCTCAGTTAATTTGAATCAAAAATACCTTCATACGAGCAAGACACTGCCCACCGAACCCCCAACAGCAATATAGCTGGCCATTGATCCAGGTGTGTGTTCACTACTGTGTGTGTGTGTGTGTGTGTGTGTGTGTGTGTGTGCACTTGGATGGGTTAAATGCATTGGTCACCATTTGGCCACATATCACTTCACTTTTCAATTTATTAGTCTCTTTAAGTAAAAGCAAATTACGAGCTCAATATGTTTTTGCGACCTCTGTTGACAAGAAATGTGCACTGCAAGCTCTGATTTGTTTATGTGTGTGTGTGTGTGTGTGTGTGTGTGTGTGTGTGTGTGTGTGTGTTTATATTGAGATATCGCCCCTCCGTGGTCATTCTAAGGGGGCAACAATCATCTCTAAGAATGAGAGTTTAAGGATGTCATCCTGTAATATAATGGCACAATATTTTATATTTAAACACTAAAATGCTGTTCAAGGACTATATGTGCATGATTCTGTCACAGGCACAAGGCTGATGATATCCACTGCACAACTGTAGAAATGTGAAGTTGCTAATAGTACCTTAATTACAAAAATCACAAAATGACATCTCCTTTTAGTTCATGAATCTTCAGAAACTCTTGT
This sequence comes from Carassius auratus, assembly GCF_003368295.1. Taxonomy (NCBI): domain Eukaryota; kingdom Metazoa; phylum Chordata; class Actinopteri; order Cypriniformes; family Cyprinidae; genus Carassius; species Carassius auratus. Next base: position 15,268,362 of record NC_039276.1, read on the forward strand.
GATCATCTTCAAAAAGAGATGTTCCCTAACAGAAAAAAGTATGTCACCGCTTAACTACACAATTTATAATAAAATATATGTAAAATTGACTGGAACATTACAAGAAAAATGCACGTTTTTGACATGTAACAACTCAAATATAACCAACATCCATTACAAATAGCATATGTTGTCAATTTCTCAAATACTTGGACAGATTTTTAAATAATCTCTCAAATAATGACCCTATAATTAAAAACCTTAATAAACTTTTCAGATAAATCTAATAATCGGAAGAAAATAAAAATCCATAGGCTACACTAGAAATAAGTGTCACAACCTTTCTTCACAATTTTGAAGAAAAATAAAGTTAAAAAAGAACCCAATACCAGAAATTAACCAGTTCATAAACACAAATTTCGTTTTTCAGGGGGCCAGCTGCATTAACATAGTCACCATATTGAGACTGTCTGAAGAACTAGTTTGACTAACTAGCAGTTAAACAAGTTATCGGACTTACTTTTCAGATTCAAATCCAATCAATCTACGTTTTTAAGTAACTGCTTAAAAAAATAAATAATACTAATTATGACCAGTCTTTCAGAAAATTAGGTGTCTAACTTTTAAGACTAGTCTAAGCAGTGTAACTTACCGGCCACAGTTTACCTTCCAGCATCTCTGTGCATGAGACATAATACAGCCGGTCTCCAAAAGTATATACACATCCACGAGTTTGCATTAAGCTTTAATTAATTACGAATGAATAAATAATAATTCAAAAATAATATAAAGATCGGGAAAAAGCAAGTTTTGGACGGGTTTGTTTTGCGCGCCTTAGCGGTGATAACGCTAGTGACGTGGTCGGATGTTTATGTCTCCATGGTAACCATTGCCCTAATCGCTGACGAATAAAACACAAACTTCATAAATTAATTGACCGTCTCTGTGACACGAACATTTAACGAGAAAAAAAAATAGTTTAGTAGGGGTTTCAGACAACACATGACTTATGATTATTTGTATGGTGAGTTATAAATACGTTACACAGCAGCAAATCATTGTTTCAACCTATTTGACAAGACACGAGTGTAGTTTCCCACTGCGAGCTTCAGTTTGTTGAGACTGTCTTGTGACTGGCCAAAGAGAAATATATCAGGCCAAAAGAGGATTTGCAGTGTATGACACATGTCGTTACATATATTTGGCTGAATTGCGAAACAGTTTACAGTTTAGCATACTTTCAAAAATAGTAGCTACTTGTTACATAATTTAGCCTGCTTCAAAAAATAAAAAAATAAAAAAAAATCCATGATGACTTCTGCTGTCTTTGAAATGGTGTATTGCCATATTTACTGTCAAGCATTCATGTTCAACTAAAATATATTTCCATATTTTAAATATGCTCATTTGTTTGTAATGTGTTTAAATATATATGTCATTTCATATTTTTAATGATGAAGTTGCAATTTAGAACTTTTAAAACACATAACTTTATAATATCGAAAATGACACTACTAAAAGTCAAGCAGTTTGTGCTTTTAGTATGTTAGTCAACACAGAAAATAAATCATAACAAAAGATTATTAAAACATAACAAATGATGAACTATGAAAACCTTATACGAACTCAAAGCGTCTTTCCAAGAAAATTTAAAGTATGCTTTTATTGAAAGTAAACTGGAGAAATATTTGGTTCTGTGCTTCTAATATTATAAGTGCACCAAGAGAGTAGACACTTGTGTTTTGTCTCTAACAGCAGAGTCACATGATACTTCAGAAATCATTATAATATGATGATGTCATAATTTTTTAATAATAGTGTGTGCTGTATTTTCGTGTGAATCAATAATCTTTTATATTCTTGTGTCTCAGATACGTAAACCCAACCGCGCAGATGTGACAGGAGCAGACCAGATAGATAGAGTAGATCAAATGGAAATACAGAAAAATGAGCGTGAATTTAAAAATATAATAAAAAAAAACTACAGTTAAAGTGTACAAATTTCAATAATTTCCTTCCCCTTTTTTTCTCAGTGCTCTTATTCCTTTCACTCAACAGATTCCTCCTGATGTTGTAAGTCAAGTGGTGCTTATTATTTAGATTTTTCTATGTAATATCCAGTGTTGGGTAAGTTACTCAAAAAAAGTAATCCACTACAAATTACTAATTACTGCTCTAAAATTGTAATTTGACTACATTACTGATTACTGCATGTAAAAAGTAATCAGATTACTAATTACTTTACTTTCAAGTTACTTTGAAAACCTATTAAACATACAAGGAAGAAAAACTACAAACAAAGTGAAACTCAGTTCTTTCCGTAATTTAATATTGACTGAAAAATATTAGAGAAATATGAAAACAGCAACTTGAATTAAAAATGCAATGCATTTCTATAACTTAACATTCTTAACATAAACTTGCCTAACAATGGAAACTGTAGTCTTTTTAAATGTATCTACAGTATGTCTTAACTACATGGGTGTCATTCCAAGGAAGCTTCTATTATTACAAGTCCAGATGTCTGCGGTTGTGGAGACATATTCCAAACGATCGAATGTTTTTTTTAAGTACATACTCCATATCCGCATAGGGCTGTCACTTTTCGTTCGAAAATCGATTGCACAATCGATCGGACCAACCAAAAAAAGTTTCGAAAATGAAAACAGGGAATCGATTTTGAAATAATTATCGATTTATTTAAAAATAATTAAACAATTAAAAAAAATATAGATGTAAAAAACTTGTGTTATGGCTTACTTTATATCATGTTACGCTGGCTCGGGCTTGCGCTCCGGTTTGTGAGGTAAATGAACGTTCATGTGATGTGTTTCGATTAGCGCGAGAAAGATGTGAAATGGATGCTGAGTAGATGCAACGGAGGCTTGCCTCTGGCGAAAATACGTTTTGGTTGCACCAGCAAATAAAGCAAAGTTCTGAGGTGTGGAAAAGTTTTGACCATGTTTATAATGAGAATAATGAGTGAATAATGACATCATCAGTGAGCGCATGGAACACATTGAAGACATCTACAGTGGATTCAATCATTTTCCTCCACAAAAACATGTAGACCTAGCCTAATCTTTGCGTGTTAAGGTTTTTCAAATGATAACTATATATTAATTAAGGCTTAAATGCATAATGTGGACTGAGTATTTACGCTAATGTTGGCATTATTCTATTATTAAATGTCAGCTGATATGTGGAGAAGCAAACCCGGCGGAGCCTTTATCTTAATTTCGTTATTGCCAAATACCCATCTTAATTAAACATTTATCTTAATTTAATCTGTTAAAAAAGACTCGTTTTTATTGGTGCGTTTTTTATTTATTTATAGGCTAAATGAGTCTATATCTATTTAGAGTGCTGAGATGTTACAGAGGACTTATTTTATTTCTTTATTCCAACTTCCAAGTGGCCTAGTCTACGTTAGTTATGAATAAATTATGTTAAAACATGTATAAATGACTCATTGTTGACAAATGGCAAAAGAGCTGTGTGTGTATGCGCATATCTGAATGCCGGGCTGCAAACGGGTTCGGGCTTTTAAAAAGCTGTCAATCAAAATGTAATACTTCTCGGGCTCGGGCCGAAACCTGTCGAGCTCGGGTCCTGTCGGGCCTAACTTTTAAGGCCAGATTAAAGCTCTAATGCCAATAAATAAGAAATAATGCTGACTTGTGCGTTTCCAAGCGCTCTCGTTCGTCCGATATGTGGCATTGAAAAAAAAAAGGAAACGTCTTTTTTTTAGACATGGAAAATCGATTTTACAATCAATTCAATTAACACTTTTGTCTTAAAAATCGAAAATCCTTTTTACACAAAAGTGACAGCCCTCCATCCGCATAGCATTTATCTAGATACCTTGCAAATGTCTTTCGATCCTGCAAGGGTACAGAGCTGTCCGTCACTATCATCGTAAGCAAGTCTCTAAATGACTGCGATTCCACAGTCGACAAGCGCAGCATTTCCTCCACCACACACGCTGCTACAGCTCTCTTCACCTGTCCAGAAGTTACCTTCCCTCCCGATCTTGAACAAAAATCTCCGTCCATTTTAACAGCACGAGTTCTCTGGGTAATTCTTTAAAGCGCATGCTCAATAAATGACGCAGCCGCCCCAAAACGTGATTAGAAATGCATTTTAATTTATTTACTTTAATATTTTTTTATTACCAATACATTTGTAACGCAAGTAACGTAATTTTATTGACATCAGTAACTGTAATCAAATTACATTTATTTTAAATGTAATGAGTTACATTACTGCGTTATCACGAAAAGTAATTAGAATACAGTAACGCGTTACTTTGTAACGCGTTATACCCAACTCTGGTAATATCTATGATTTATCAAATGCTAAACCTTCTTACCTTTCTTATCTTTCTTTGCATCTGTCTCTGCACTGTGTTTTTCTCAGATCTGACCTTCTTTCTGCTTCAGATGGAGATGAAAAGCGTGGGAGTTCAGACTGATTATCTGGAGAGTGCGAGACAGACAGACCCCTTCACTCCAGACTGTGCGGTTCGTCCTGGGACCCCACAACCCCAGCCCCCACAGAAGGAGAGATGATCGAGAGGGCAAGAATGAATAGAGTTTGGGAGGCAACTCTGGCCCCACTGAAAGACCTCTCTCAGCTGGACAAGAAGAGAAGGATGATGGAGGAGATGGAGAGGAAGGAGAAAGAGAAGTGAGCACTGCCTATAAGAATAGCTCACTATTATTTACTCACAGCACAAATTATGCATTTTTGAAGAATTACGTGGCTGCTGTGTTCCACGTAATGAAAGTAAAGACTGGATTGGATTTTGTCACTTTCATCATAAATCGACTAAATCATAAAAGCATCATAAGGAAAAATTTATATACTTTTTATGCTAAAAGGATGTGATTTCTCCGAATCTTTACAGATTTATTTGCTTTCTAAGCTGAAGCATGACCCACGTCAGTTGCATAAATAAAAAAAAATAAAAAAATAGCTTTGTTTTAAATTAAATACATTTAAAATACACAGATACCATATCTTCTGATAGCACTGCAAGAGTTAGCAGCGACATCTAGCGGTTAGGTGCTAAACATCCTTAGCCTCAGCCCAAAAATAACACTTGACAAAAGTCAAACGTGAGTGCAAATCAGCATTGATGAGTACACAAAACGGTGTTACTTCTCAGTTGGTGTGATTATCAATTTTCAAAGGTTGCAATTCAATTACAAAGCCTAAATATTTAGTCTGATGTGTTTCTTACCATGTTTCCTTCCCCTAAATTTAGGAAGAATCATCTATGCAGTATATGTTTTCAACAATAGAGAAACTTTAAGGTCTTTCAGCGGTTTTTCTTCTTTTTGTCTTTTAACACAGAAAAGAAAACTGTGCTTAAAGTCTTATAAAAAAAATTGTGAGGCATGATAAAAAATCCATCATTCCTATAAATCGCTTATTCAAATCTTGAACTAAATGAAGTATAGCATGCACTAAGAGCTGTCTGGACATTTGTGTTTAACCATGATTTATGAAATAATAAGCATGTAAAAACTGACATCATTTTATCTATAATTTTCCTATTTCTCACAGCATTTCGGAAGCTGCTGGCAGAACGGAGGAATGTGGAGGGAAAATTGAAGAGATGTGATATTATAAAAGATTACTCAGATTAGGGGTTTCAGACATACGTGCCTCTGTCTCGGTTTGGCCCGATCTCTGTCCGAAATTCCAACCACAACATGGTCAAGAGTCACTTTCTCAGCACGTATGAAGGTCTGTTTCTGTTTGCAGAAGTTGTTTTCCTTATGACTATTAAAGTTGGTTCTAAAACCCATTCTTTCTAATACCAGTGACATCTCTGTGTTTCTCAGGTCTGTTAGAACTGGAGGCAAGTCTTTCTCCATCTGTCAAGGAGACTTGAATCAAAGTGTCAAGACCTAGTGACTAAAGGCTTCATCGCACACTCAGCCCGCTCATGAAGACTCATCAGGTAATGAGCAGCTGGGTGCTTTTCACACTTAATCAGACGGTGGGAGGAGGTGTATGATGTGACAGATATCCCCCTGAGCTCTCGCTTCCCATTAGGCCCTGAAAGAGAAAACGGGAAAGAAGCCTCTGTGGATCCTCTTTAAGACGGAAAAACCTGCTCCACGACCTGCAACCCCCGGGGTGGAAACCCCCAGAGATACAGCCCGCGATCATGCTGTAGACAAGTCAGGTCAATGTTTGAGCTTAAACAGATGAATTCTTGTTGGTACTTTAGGGAGTACATTTTAAAGACAATAAATGTTGTTTTACATATAAAGTTGCACTTAAGTGGGTCAAAAACAAACTGTAGTAAATATTAGTGCTGTCAAATGATTAATCACATTCAAAATAAAAGTATTTGTTTACATAATATGTGTATATTTATTATGCTTATGCAAATACACACACATTTAAATATACATTTAAGAAAGAAGTTGAGTTTATATTAATATAGATTTTAAATTATATGAATATATACATGTACATCTTTTCAAAATATATCCTGTATGTGTGTATTTATATATACATAATAAATATACACAATACACACACATTATACAAACAAACTTTTATTTTGGATGCGATTAATACATTATGAATTAAGTGCAATTAACATGCAGTTTCACAAACATTATTTTAAATTACATTATTTTCAGTAATAATTACTCTTTTCTAAAGTGCATTCTTTTTCACAACAGTAAGACTGTCCTAAAAGAACCGCTGATCTCAAGTGATCGGAGGATACTGTATGATAAACATTGACTTCCACGGAATCATTTATTTTGGAATTCTTTTTGTATGACACATCGATCATTCTGAGATATGAGTGTTCTGTCCATAACGGGGAGATGAGGAAAAGGAACAGGTCATTATCTTTCTGCAGAAAGTGCTCAGAGGAAGATCCGTGCAGATTCAGGTAAGGCTCAGTGGGCGGAGCCTGGTTTTCTAACCAATGGCGATGTTGTTGTCGATGTGAAAGGATGAAGTCTAATGGTTGACAGATGTTCGAGGGAAGAGAGAAACGGTTGGAACTGATCCAAGAACTGCGCTCCACCCTTGCACTGCAGGAGGAGGAACTGGACAAGAAAGAGGCAGAAAAACAGGTCACACTCGCCCTACAGAGACAGAGAGACATCCAGTCTGAAAGAGTTAGACCGGAGATATACAGTACATGTTTAAGAAATGGAAGTACACACCTGCTGTACTATGTGAACTTTGATAAAAACTTCATACTTATCTCAGTACAATCAAAATACAGTTATTTTAGGCATTCACAACATCACTGATCTTTTCAGGGCATCTCAGCAATGGTCACATCACAAAGAGTCCGTTTCCTGTGTGGAAATGAAACAGTTCAATGTATTATGAAAACATTTTCATGGGGTTTTTTTTTCTGTAATTCTCAGAACTTAAAACCTTCCCCTAGTGAAAAGTAATGATTTTTTTTTTTTTTTTTTTAATCTGCTGAAAATGTACTCACCCTCGGGCCATCCAAGATCAGTTTTTTTCTTAATTCAAACAGAATTAGAGAAATTTAGCATTTCCTCACTTCTCAGTGAATGGGTGCCGTCAGAATGAGAGTCCAAACATTTAAATTAAATTAATTTACTCATTTAGCAGACGCTTTTATACAAAGCGACTTACAGTGCATTCAGGCTATCAGTTTTTACTCATCATATGTTCCCGGGGAATCGAACCCCAACCTTGCCCTTGATAGCGCAATGCTCTACCAGTTGAGCTACAGGAACACATTTGATGAAAACATCACAATAATCCACAATTAATTAATGTCTTGTGATCTGAGGCCATTGCAATGAATTGGAGTTTTGATTCTTTTGAATATTTTTGAACTCACAGGTTTTCATCTCATAAGACATAAATTGTGTCTTAAAGTAGGGCTCACCTATCTCTGCGAGCCGTGTCCTGCAGAGTTTAGCTTCAACTTGCCTCAACACAACTGCTTGGATGTGTCAAGGGTGCTTGGTAAGAGCTTGATTAGCTGGTTCAGGTGTGCTTGATTAGGGTTGGAGCTAATCTCTACAGGACACCAGCCCTGCTTTAAAGGAAGAGACTTTAAATTCTACATTTAAATTAAAAAAACAAACAAATCTATTTAACGTTAAAAATAATAATAATAATAATAATAAATAAAAACCATTAAAAAAATTTCCTCAGGAAAAAATAAAAATATTACTAATATGGTATGAGTCTGGTTAAAAACTGTTAGTGTTTGTGGTCTAAAAAATACATACAAAAATCACTGAACAAAACAATGTAAGAATGAACTACAATGCGCTATAATATCTCTATTAAACTGATTAAATGATTTTTTTCCTTTTCCCACCGTCTTTCTCTCAGGTGTCTCAGATTGAGTCCTGTATATCTGGCCTGTCTGGAGGAGTGATAGTGGACATGCTGGACTTTCTAAAGAGTTGCTCCGGCTGCAGAAGGAGAGACAAATCCATGCTGTCGTATCCGTGAGACTGAAGAGAGAGGCGGCAGATCAAGGAAAGGACAGGTCTATAGAACATCCATTTAAAAATAAATATGCTGTTGTCTCTTCCTAACAAAATCATACACTGTAAAATATATAAATGCACGGTTGGATTTCAATGTGTAAAAAAGATTGTGTCATCTCTGTACTGACATTCAAAGGCTGTTAGATGTGTTTGTCACTGACGGCTGCACACGTCAGAGGTTTTATTAGATTCAAGATTATTGTTTAGCTGCCAGGGATGTCTGAATCACATGAGAATAGATCCAAACAGTGTTTATTTGAATGCTTTCTGCTGTCATAACCTTGTACTCTCAATATATTCATAGTGCTCTTGAGTATTTAATAAAGACTTTAATGAAGTAATAAGAATCTGATAAAATAATGCATGAAAGATGACTCATTTCCGCTTTTAGAAGGTCTTAAATAAAATACACAAAGCCATGCTTAGATTTGACTACAGGTCGACTTCCACCCATTGTGCTCCGCTTGTTAAAAAAAACATTTGAGCGTACTTATCCTGCAAGGCAAAACACATCTTCTGTATATCCTACGAAATATAAAATATGTTTGAAATCTGTGTCTATTCATTCCCTCAATAAATTATATATTACGGATGCCAGGTGTGGCAGCAGAACCGTAGGAAATCACTAGAAGCCTATATTGAGGCCAGTAACTAAACTAATGAGGTAGTATTTCCTAGTTACAGGGATCATTGTTAAGTGTCCTTCGGCAAGGCTGCCAGCATTGGCTGTTTTACAGCATTTCCTTTGTCACAAACAGAATCAGTCTGCTCTAATCGGCCTGTTGTTGTGTCTTTCTGTCTGTACACGTGCAGGAGGAACAGCCAGCAGTCTGAAGAGATTGTGACAGAACTCGTCTGCAGATTCTTCATTCCTGAGGTGCAGAAGATTACTGTCAGAGAAAGAGGTCGGTTATTCAATAATGGCAGAAAATCAGTAAATACATAGTATTACATGTAGTATTTAATCTTTGAGTGCACAGGATGTGTATGTATCTCAGTGGGAGTCATGTGACTTGTGTTATTTCCCATGATCTGTTTTTTATTTCCCATATCTCCAGTGTTTGCTGTGTAATAAAGACCCTGTTCTTACAAAACACACAACTCTCGGTCTACAGCTTGCTCAGTTGACTTTGATCACACGGCTTTAAACAGGGCATGAAAGAAAAAAAAAAAATCCTGTATAATTTGAAAAAGGGATAGCTTACTAAAAATGTAGATTAACTAACCTGGCATGCCCTACAATACTGTTTGATGTTATTTCTTCGGTGGAAAATAAAAGCAGGACAAAGTTACACAGAGCTTTCTATGCATTAAAAGTGGATTATGAGCCATGACTGTCCACCTTCACAAAGAACAAGAAGCAACAAGAAAATCTCAATAATTGTGGCTCATTGCTCTAAAAGTAATTTGATGAATGGTGCAGATGAAAGCAGTGACATTTATCAGTCTCCCGCTACGATCCTTGCAGGAATTAGTCATTACATTAGACTTTTAACAATATTGTGTTTTTTTATATAATATATTATGACTTTTCTCTGTTCAGCAGGTCAGATAACAAAATGAAATTGTGTCAAAACTGTCATAACACCAGCTCTGTTGTGAGCCTGACTATTACTAGAAAGCACATAACATAGGTATTTACTAGATTTGAACAGCATTTAACATGGTTTAACAGTGGTACTCACCAGGTTTTGATTTAAAACCCATTGGACATCAAGTGGTGACCCATCACGGTATACAAATGGTTTATTGTACAAAAGCAACAAAATGTCCTCAAAATCAAACACTGAAATTAATATATTAATTTAATAGTACTCATAAACAATTAATGTAATTTATGCAACCAGTAATTTTTCACGAAAAATACTTTTTGGAATAAACACAAAAGTAAACCCAAATGTAATGTAGTCATATTTTCTTAAAGGGTTAGTTCACACATTAATCAAAATTATGTAATTAATAACTCATCCTCATCTCGTTCCAATCCTGTAAGACCTCTGTTTATCTTCAGAACGGAGTTTAAGATATTTTAGATTTCGTTCGAGAGCTCTCAGCCCCTCCATTGAAGCTGTGTGTACGGTCTACCAGAAAGGTAAGAAAAACATCTTCAAAGTAGTCCATGTGACATCATAGGGTCCGTTGGAATATTTTGAAGCATCGAAAATAAATTTTGGTCCAAAAATAACAAAAACTATGACTTTATTCATCATTGTCTTCTCTTCCGTGTCTGTTGTGAGAGAGTTAAAAAAACAAAGCAGTTAGTGATATCCGGTTCGTGACTGAATCACTCGATGTAACCGGATCTTCTTGAACCAGTTCACCAAATCGAACTGAATCGTTTTAAACGGTTCACGTCTCCAATAAGCATTAATCCACAAATGACTTAAGCTGTTAACTTTTTTAATGTGGCTGACACTCCCTCTGAGTTCAAACAAACATATATCCCGGAGTAATTCATTTACTCAAACAGTACACTGACTGAACTGCTGTAAAGAGAGAACTGTAGATGAACAGCGAGCTGAGCCAGATAATGAACAAGAGTCCAAAGAAGAAGAGAAGCTAGAGTCCAAAGTTAATGATTACACAATAAAACCAGCATTTAATTAGTCTGTGCAACTTTTTCCACATCAATAATGTAACACATCAAACTCAAAAAGTAAAGAATAGCTTAAAAACAAAGACTTTAAGACATCTTCATTTTAGTTTTTATGGGGGGAAAAAATGAATAAAGACCATCATTTAAAACCATTTCATGCTAAGCACTAATAGTCTTGATTCTCTGACCATTAGGTCCATTAGATCCTGTCTGAGAAATGGGCTGTATCTCCTGAAATTATAGCACGATATGGTAGATTTAGTAGGCCTAATCTTTGTTTTTGTTTTTTTGCATGGCTCAGCTGATCTGTAGACATTATGTTCCTTCTTAAACTACTTAAATTCAAGTGTTTTTGAACCTTGCCATCTCAAAATGGTTAACATGATGAAAGCTCCAATTCCGATCCTACAGTTTTGTGCTCTGAATATCTAGATCATCCATGTAATCCACTTTGTATAACACCATGCATCTAACTGAATGAGAAATAACCAGTTTAGCATTCCTAAAGGAAATACCAATACAATAAAAGAGTTGAAGTCTTATGTAACTTCACTTCTTTTGGCAGAGATATAAGTAGTAGTGTACTGTTACAAATTCAGCCATTGCCTAAATTGTGAATATGTAACTATAAAGGGTGATTATAAAGGGAAAGGATGACGTGTGTACTTTCTGGTGTACTTTATTTTTTCCTGTGAATTATTTAAACAGTTTTTAAGCACACAGCAGTTGTATGACTGTGTGATTTATGTTGTTTAACTAAAACTAAAATGATCAACTAAATTATAAGTAGTCTGTATTTTAGCTAATTGCCATGCTTCCTTGTCAGATTTTTCTATACTACCTTCCATTAAAACAGATGCAGCATAATTCGATAGCGAGAAGTGCTATCAGATTTTGCTTTCAGCATGATATTATTAATAAGGTGTGAGGCTTTATTAACACCTACACCCACTGCAATCATAAACCTACCCATATAGAAGAATAAATACAGTGTTGGTAGCATAATTTGATAGGTAGCATTATTTGTCAGAACACCTAGCCTAAGTTTAATAATGAGAGGTGCACTTGAGGAAAATGAATACATTGTTGGCTTATGCACACTACCTATAGCTACTGCTGTAGAAGTAGTTGCATAATTGTCCATAAACAAATTGCATAATACTGCATTCAGTTTGCCCCGCCTGTGATTGGTTGTTCTTTCCTCGACATTCACACGATCTGCTCTGTTGACCTAACAGGAAAACAAGCAACGGCATTCGCGAGGAGGGCATACATGTTTTCTCGCGTGTCGTTTTCAGGACATCTGTAACCAGGAAGTACGTCTCTGTTGGTGCTCGATCACTTGTGCGTATTATATGCGTTCTTTAAAAGCAGGACTGTAAGACTGTAAGTCAGTACATGGGATCGGATCGAGTCATGACTGACGTCGGAGCTCGGAGGACACGGTCATGTTGAGGCATTGCGAGCATGTCCTGCTGATGTGACATGGTAAGTGCGTCTGTTTTTATTTAGCTGATGGAGTAAAGTAGATCGCGAGACGTGACAACAAAGTTGAACGTGCTCTTACAAATAATACTGCCGCTTGTAAACTATAGGAATGAATATGTGCATGCTGTGCGTTTGACAGGGTTCCAGTCTACGGTTCCTGTTTGATGGGATTTAAATATCCTGTACTGTTGAGGGGTCGTCTCGAAGGTCAGATAAAGCAGACAAACTTCTGCTGTCAGCATAACCCGCATTCATTCAGAAATATATTCACTATAGCCTATATTTGAGCGCGATGCACAGGCTACATTTATTTGAATCTGTGCTGAACTTGACCTGTCGATATCAATCAGAACGATCGTCTGCGCAGTCTGTTAACTTTAACCCAGTGCCCCTTCACTGTTGTTTTATCTTCATTCTTATGTGATATGCTTTCACGTATCTGTTCAACAAAATCATTAAAAACACTGGCAGTCGGTCATTATCACTAATATTATCCTTATTAATCTGTGATTAAATTTACTCACCCTCATGTCAAACAACCTCTAAGGTATTTTGAGATTTTTTTTTCTCCATTCAGTGGAAGTGCGCCAATGTTTAGTTCCCAGCATTCTTCAAAATATATCTGTGTGTGTGTGTGTGTGTGTGTGTGTGTGTGTGTGAGAGAGAGAGAGAGAGAGAGAGAGAGTGAGTGAGTGTGTGTTACACTGAAGAAAGAAAGCCAGGATTGTATTAGCATGTAAGTAGTAAATATTTATTTATTTATTTATTTTTGACTACCCATTTAAGTTATTTCTTATTCAGACCTTTGTGTCTCTTGTGGTTAACTGATTTCCCACCGAAAAAAATAGTTTTAGAGACTTGTTGGCTGTTGCTGACCAAAGCTATTTATGTTTATAATGAATGCTGAAGTCTTCTAAAGCCATGCACATTTCTGTCTGTAACAGCGTTGAGATGAGATCTCTTCCTTTGTATGAAAAGTGAGAGAGAATGCAGACTGACCCCACCATGCTTAGAATGACCTGGATGAACGGTCACTATTCAGAAATATTTGACTGAATGCCTTGACCAAACCGATTTAGTTTTTGAGAGCGCTGTGCATTGATATGGAGTAACTTGCGAGTCAGGCTAAATCGAAAAAAAAAGAAAACCTTCAAGCTTTGCGTGTCACAGAAAAGCACACAGAACGAAAGCCGAACAATGTGTTCAGATGCTCAGTTAACATATTAGTTGTGTTTTAGAATATATGTCAGGATGTATAACTGTTTGGTTTTAGCAAAAACACGTGTGTACTGTGTTTTTATTTTACTCACAGAATAAGAATAAATCTATAAAGAAGAAATGTTTTTGCTAGATGTCTTACTGACATAGTATCCAGGGTGTTGGGACAAAAACAATGCCCATTACGGCCGGCCTGTGACATGATAGATTGCTGCATTACTTTTAGACTGGCTCATATTGAATCTGATTTTTTTTTTTGTGTGTGTGTGTTTTTGCAGCATCGCAATTATAACCAATCAATCATTATAACCAATCACACACATCTATGTTAAGCTTATGGATGCGAAGTCCAGTCAGAAGTGTTTAGATTAGGCACTGCTGAAAATGACAAAGTTTAGTTCAGTGTGTCTGCCTCAGGAAACCTTTGCAAACTGGAGATCTGTTTCAAAGAAACAAGTTAATGAATAAATAAAAAAATAATTACCACCGGAAATTGATTCCTGGAGGCAAATAATGGAAAAGTTTGTCTCTGACCCTGACCTTATTTCTTATGAAACCTTATGAAAAAAAAAAAAAAAAAATCTATATTTGCTGTAGTTTGTTTAATTTAGTCTAAATATCCGACTGCTTTGTGCGGTTTGTACTAAGGGCCTGTTTCTAGCGTGTTGACCTTGTTGCAGTTATAGCTAAACATGCTTTTGCTCAAATGAAGATTTCTGTTGTTTGGACATTCTGTAGAATTACTTTTCCCGTAAGGAAATATAACCCTAAACTGGTAGCCTGGAGCTAAATACACTATCTTAATAAATGAGTCACATTTATTTTATATATACTATGATAATAATGATACACAATATACACAACACGATGTCAAAGAACCAGGAAGACACACCAAGGAAACTATCTTTCTTTTGGGAGATAAGATTAAGTGTCCTGCATTCTCAGAACATTAATGATATTGAGAGAAGAAAAAATATTGAGAGATGTAATTGCGTTTTCAAATATTCAATAAGACTTTACACTTGTGCATTGTATTGAAATGCACAGGCTCAGTTTTACGTTATCTGTAAAGTATCTAGTAAAGTATAATTTTTGCATACTGAGTTGTGAATGGTTTTGTCATCCTTGCATGTATTCAAATGTTTGTAGCTGCTTTTACACTTCACAGTGACTATGTGTTGACTCTTGTGTGCTGTCGACTGAAATGAATACATACTGATTTTCATGAGAATGACAAAGCTCTTCTGATGCTGCATTTTATCTGCATAAAATCAAACACTGTAGCTTAAAGCAATATTTCACTAGACACAACTGTCATCAGTATTAGAGTCCAAACCAGCCAATAAAAACACCAAGAGTAATCCACACAACCCCAATCCAGTCCATCAACTAAATTATTGTGAAGCGAAAAGCTGTGATTCTAAAACAGCTAACATTTCTCACTCTCTCTCTCTGTTTTTTTTTTTTTTTTTTACAAACCTGTTCAAATGAAGAAACAAACCCATCTACATTTTGGATGGTCTGAAGGTATACATTTTCAGCAAATGTTCTTTTTTGCGTGAACTTTTAATATTTAAATGCTTATTTTGTCTTACAAGCACCGGTATTTCTTTAAGGAAATCCTTTGATCATGCCGACTGTAACCGCTTACATTGCGATCTTTAAAAACTTGCTTCCAAATTAATCTTGTTACCACTATATTTATTTTAAAATCTTTTTTATATCCCTCCATGGCATATTTAAGTCCCACTTGAATGGTGGTCCTTCTGTGTCCAAAACTGATCTAAAACATCTTGGGACAAGGTTTTTACACTGACAGCTGTCATTTTAAGACAGCCAGCAACTCAGTTTGTTAGACAAAGCAGTGCTGCACTTATAAACACTACTTTAAGTAAGGGATTATCCCACTTATTACATGCCTACTTGCCACTTAAAGGTGCTGTAGGGAACTTTTGTAAAAAAAATATTTTTTACATATTTATTAAACCTGTCATTATATCCTGACCGTAGAATATGAGACAGATAATCTGTGAAAAAAATCAAGCTCCTCTGGCTCCTCCCAGTGTCCTATTGCCATTTGCAGAAACTCCGTCGCTCCCGGTAAAAAACCACCAATCAGAGCTGCGGTCCGTAACTTTGTTTGTGTTCAAAATGTAGAAAAATGTATATAATAAGTGAGTACACCATGAATCCATTTTCCAAACCGTGTTTTTAGCTTGTCCTGAATCACTAGGGTGCACCTATAATAAGTGTTTATATTCGGACTATTTAAGATTGCTTCGGGGATACCGCGGCGGAGTAACCCAGTACCTTTGTGATTCTTCATAGACATAAACAGAGAGAAGTAGTTCCGGCTACGATGTTCTTCCGCAAGACGCAAGCAGTTCTGTTTATTAACCGCTAGAGCGTCAAAAGTTCCCTACCGCAACTTTAATTAAATTAGACACAATATATTGATTTGAGTTGAAATATCTGAACGCAAAGCTTCCATGAAGACAGCAAAGCTTCCATGAAGACAGCAGTTGTGACCAAGCGGCATGTTCAAACTAAACTAGGAAACGGTGCAGTCAAAAGAATTATTAATCAACATTTCACCACATACATAATTATGTCGATAAAACATATTTAATTTTAAATAAATCTAACCAGTATGTTATCTTATTATTGACAGTGTACAAATTGTCAGCAATACCACACTTACACAATACAACACTTCTAAATTGAATAAAATGGGTAATGATATCCTTTATATTTTATATTTAACTTTATATTTGAAATGCATTTTAACATTCACTGCCTTTATTGCAACTTGCTAGGTTATATTTTTGCTTACACATGGTTAAAACATGTTTACTGTATAGTGGTAATCATGGAAACCTACAGTCAGTTTAGTAAAACCACCATGGTTCATTTTCACATGGGACTGCAAGTGACAGGCAGTTGCATGCATAAAATGTAAACTTTTTATTATGATAGTATGATTTATATTAACATTACAGAATAGAACATGATCAATATTAACTTTTAATGTTCATTTTAAATAAATGTAATTGCACAAACAATATAGGCTACAATTACAATTTGTTCATTGTGAAATAACTCAAATATATAAAAATGTTCCCTAAAGTATCAATGGTTTCTTATGAAACTTTTGGGAAGTGCAGCCCAGAAGTGAGTAAATGCTCTTAGAGATCGATTAGTTTTGTCTTGCAGCCTTTGCGTGTGTTCAGATGAGCAGGAAACTAGTTCTTTCCCACACAATTTTTCACTAACCTAGATTAATTGTTCAATTCAAAACATTTTGTACACATTTATTCATTTTTGTTAAATAAAGAAAATCACTGGTAAAAACAAACAAACACCTAACCATCAATACTTTTGATACTCACATCAGTATCGATATATCAATACTTCAGGATCAATACGCCCATCCCTGGCAAATGAGCCTTTGTTTTAAGCTTTTATTTACTTTTTTTATCAGCTCTGTGGAATACTTGATTCTGATTGGTCAGTTGTGCCATTCCAATGTATGTAATGTTATTCCTCGTCAACAGCCGTTAAAAACTGATAACACAGGCTCATCTTGTCTGAGATATAGGAAGGAGGACCCAATTGCAGTGAAATATAACAAGGTTTTATTGACAAGACAGACTGATACAAGGAGGAAGTGAAGTGCACAAGATACCACAACAGGAACACAATAAACAGGAACAGCTAGGGAAGGCCATTGGGAAGGCTTCAGGAAACAACTGGCAGAATACTTTGGCAAGACCAGGCTGATAGAGAAGACCACACAAGGCACTATATAGCAGAGCTCAGAAACTTGTTGACCACCGACTCTGGAGACAGACCAGATGCCAGGCAGGTAGAACCCGGGCAGGACACATGGGGACAGGTCAAGAACTCGAACACAAGACTAGACAGGACAAAGCTCCACAAAAACACAAGTTAAATCCAAGACAAAGAATATAAACCAATGAACTAATAAAAGTAAAGTAACAAAATAAGAAATTACCCATTTAACCAACTTAAGAGAACGATCAAACAAAACCATGAATCAGGACTAGAAAAACAAAATTAATATTACAAATAAAAGCAAAAAAGCTAAAACAAAAGGAGCAAGACAAGGAAATGGAATTATTAGGGCTAGACAAGAGCACAAGACCAACCAAACAGGGAGACACGGGCACAAGACCAACCAGACAAGGAGATATGAACATATTTCAGCCACATCCACAGACAGAGACAGAGGGGGTGAGAATGACCACGGACCAGCAAACACAAAAGGGTAAGGTGCACTATAAATAGGGAGGAAAATACATGAGGGACAGGGGAGCACAATTAGACCAACTAGGCTAACAAGAGGGTGTGGTAAAGAGGAAACAAGGAGGAGGGGCTAAGGAAGCACATGGACAAGGAAAACAAGGCCATGTGCTGAAAGAAGACATAGACACAAGAAAGAAAACACAATACAAACAATGTCAGTGTAAAACACTGACACTACCCCCCTCCCAATGGATGCCTCCTGGTGTCCACTCCAACGGTGGGGTGAAAGTCAGCATCATAAGCGGTTAGCACTGGGCTTGGGCAGACTGTACGGGAACATCTTCAGAGGTCATGACAGGGAGAGTAGGGACAGCCTCGGGACAGCCTCCACAGGTGAAACATGGGGGGGGGGGGGGGGTGAAATGCTTGTTTTCACTCAATATCCTGTTAATCTTGAGTACCTATAGAGTAGTACTGCATCCTTCATAACTCCAAAAAGTCTTTAGTTTTATTATATTCATAAGAGAAAGATAGTCTGTACCGATTTTTCCCGGAAAAACACGACCAGCTGGAGGCGTGATGTGTGGGCGGAGCTAAAGAATCACGAGCGCAAGTAGGCTTTTGCGTTGAGAGCGTTTGGAAGCTGTGACTTTACCTTGAGGCAAAAACCATCATCCAAAACAAACCATGGCTAACAGTCAGATTCAGCCGTTTATTTATGATCCAGAAACAGATCCCGAGGCTGAAACTGAACGAGAGCAGCAGCAGCAACGACTCGCTCCGAGCGGGGCTCGAACCCGGGTCTCCGGAATGGGAGGGGACACACTAACAAGGAGGCAGAGATATTTTAAGCAGTTTTACTCACCGCCTGCGGTTCCAACACACGATCGTGACCCTTTTTCGTTGGGACTGCATCATCCTTAAGAAATAAGCGATGTGCAAATCCGGCGTCAAACTGGGCCTTGGTTGTAAAATAAACATCTTCGAAATGCAGGGAACAAACAAAAACACTTGCACAACTCCCTTGATGCTCTGTAAAAATAAACTCCATCCACTGGTCCCTTAATGCTGTTTTTTTTTGGTAATCTGTGCAGGGTTGTCTTGCCCTGGCAACCAAAAAGACACTTCTTTTGTGACATTTCGCGACGCTCTCGCTCTGATCAGTGAATCGCTCTGATCAGTGAAATGTCTGTGCTGCTCAGCCTCGCTATACGGGAGCGCGCGCTCTTCCGGCAGAAGTGCCTCAGGATCCATATAAGGAAATTCCGCTCCATCTAACGTCACACAGAGCCATACTCGAAAAAAACTTTCCGAAACTTGTGACAAACCGGAAGGAGTATTTTGGGAACAAAAATACTCCGTCAAACGTACAACTTAATTTTTGAAACTTTGTCCATGTTTAGCATGGGAATCCAACTCTTTAACAGTGTAAAAAAACTCAGTATGCATGAAATAGCATTTCACCCCCCCTTTAACAAGACAAAAAGGAATACATCTAAATGGTCATGACCCGACTGAAGAACTACCTCCGAGGACATAACAGGACAGACAGGAACATTTTACACAGAACATGTTTGTGCAATTACATTTATTTAAAATGAACAGACAGGAACATTTTATACCATAAATTGACAGGTAGGAACACCTTCTATGGCCATGACCCAACTGGCATGAACGACCTCTGTAGGCGTGACAAGACAGGCAGGAACACTTTGTATGGCCCAGACATGACAGGTAAGAACAACACTTGAGGACTTGACAAGACAAGAACCATCTCTATGGCCATGACCCAACTGGCAAGGGCAACATTCGAGGATATAACGGGACAATTCAATTCAAGTTCAACTTTTTACAATACAAATTGTTACAAAGCAACTTTACAGAATTTTTTTTTTCTACAATATTTAGTAATAGCTTATAAGTGGTGACTGTCAGTTTGTGCATGTATGACAGGATTTGTAGAAAAAAATTATACAAGACGTAGTCAGCCAGATGATGAACATTATTAATATTATTAATAATTAATAATGATTATATGATGCAGTCACACTTGTAGCAATATTTGTTAGTTCTGTTGTTGATTCAGGGTTTGCATCATCTGAGGTCCTCTGAGGATAAGTATCATCTCTTCTCAGGTGTTCTGGATCCAAACTGGAGCTTGTGTAAATCCTAGTTACTAAATCCCGTGGCAAAACATAGAAACAAATACAGACATCATTAGCATAGCTGCTGATCCAACAAAGTGAAATTAATTAGTTTAACCCAAGCTAAAGAATAAAAATGCGCTTTTGATCAGATGCAACTACACTCACAATTTAAGATACATTATTCGAATGCTTGTCGAAAGAGATGTGTTTTTAATCTAGATTTATTTGGGAGCCAAATGTGAAAAAGCTCTACCTCCTTTAGTGGACTTTGCTATCCTATGAACTACCAAAAGTCCAGTGTTTTGTGACCTTAGGGAGCGTGATGGATTGTAGCGTGGTAGAAGTCTAGTTAGGTACACAGGAGCTAAACCATTTAGGGCCTTATAGGTAAGTAATGATAATTTGTAACTGATACAGAACTTAATAGGTAGCCAGTGCAGAGACTGTAAAATTGGGGTAATATGATCATATTTTCTTGACCTGGTAAGGACTCTAGCTTCTGCATTTTGGACTACCTGTAGCTTGTTTATTGACGAAGCAGGACAACCACCTAGAAGTGCATTACAATAGTCCAGTCTAGAGGTCATGAGTGCATGAACTAGCTTTTCTGCATCAGAAACAGATAACATGTTTCGTAGCTTGGCAATGTTTCTAAGATGGAAGAATGCAGTTTTTGTAACATGGGAAATATGATTTTCAAAAGACAAGTTGCTGTCTATTATACCACCCAGATTTTTGAATGTAGAGAAAGTAACAGTACATCCATCTAGTTGCAGATTGTAATCTACAAGATTCTGTGTAGTGTTTTTTGGTCCAATAATTAATATCTCTGTCTTATCCGAATTTAATTGGAGAAAATTATTGGTCATCCAATCTTTTACATTTCTAACACACTATGTTAGCTTAGACAATTTAGAAGTTTCATCTGGTCTCGTTGTGATATATATAGCTGAGTATCATCAGCATAACAGTGGAAGCTAATTCCATATTTTCTAATAATATTACCAAGGGGTAACATGTATATTGAAAATAGAAGGGGACCTAGGACGGACCCTTGTGGCACTCCATATTTTACAGATGATAAATGAGATGATTCCCCATTTAAGACAGGAACATTTTATATGGCCATAATTTGACAGGCAAAAAAACCCTCTATGGCCATGACCCAACTGACAGGAACAACATCTGTAGGCGTGACAAGACAGGCAGGAACAATTTGTATGGCCAGACAGACAAGGTAGGTAGGGACAACTTCTGCAGGTGTGATCTCTGGACACTTGACAACATCTGTGGACATGACAGGAGTGATCTCTGGACACTTGAAAAAATCTGTGGACATGATAGGAGTGATCTCTGGGCACCTTGACATAGGACTGACAGGAACGTTTTCTGTGGAAATGACAGGTGTGATCTCTGGAGGAGGGTCTAAAGAAGCACATGGATAAGGAAAACAAGGCCATGTGCTGAAACAAGACATAGACACAAGAAAGACCCTGCAAAACCCTGACACATCTGGGGTAACTGAAGTTGGTGCTATTCTCTTGTGGTTCACATTTACAACTCTGCGTGTTTGCTGCGTAAAACCTTCGGCCGATTTTAGCATTGGTCTCAAAACAGCAGACCAGCTTATTGAAAAAGACCATTCATTCTCTCCCAGCAGGTGGCACTTTAGGAGCGGCAGAAATAAAGGTTTCCTCAGTAACGGCTGTAATCAAAGCAGCGCTTCGCTCACAAATGATACTTTATTAGACATTGGGTGAATTCCAAAAATGGCTTTATTTGAATGGCTTAAATTAGGAATGTTGCTATCGTAAGTGTACAACTGAATTTCTTTGCGAAGGGCCCTTCCAGAAGTCCATTAGCAAAGGAAAATGTGATGGTCACTTCACAGAAGTGGTTTCTGTGATCTTCGGTTAGTAGATCTTGCGATGCTTTTTAAAAGTTGAGATTGATTTCAACTTCACATACAAATGTAAGTAGAATTGGCTAATTAAAAGTCTTTATTTTAATGTAATACAAATAGTAATAATAATAAATATTCATTTGCAATAACTGATAACTGAGTGCTGAATGCTGCACGCACCACGCAGTGTTTTCAAGGTAACATTTAGTAAGTGATTCCCTTGAGTTGAGTTCTGAACGCTTATATGAGAAAGTAATGCCACGCACCCTTCAAAGAAAGAACACACTTCAAGGGCTCTGCTACTTGTGGGCATGGCCATTTGTAATCTTTAAGGGTCTGTCTTCCGGTCCATTTGTGTCCAGTTATTTTTAGCTGTACAAAACAGCTCATTTTGCTGCTTGATATAGCAAATTGTTGTGTCTTACCTTTTTGTATTAATGTATTATCTTAATTATGAACAAACAGTTTTCCCATTTACTGCACATTGTTAATCTTCTCGTTATTTCCCCATAGCGTTTTAATGAACCAGAGGCATAGGCTTACTTCCGCAATGAAGAATAAGGTGGATAGGAAAGATGAAATGAAATTTACATCAAATCTTTTTCTGAAGACAGTTGGTTCCATTTAAAGATACATTCATATGAAAACACCTCCACTGCTTTTTGATTCTGAAAGGTGCAGAGTATGTTTATTAAAAGTCAAAGCTGTATAAATCAATGTATGGGAAACACTGCCTTGAAAGATCAGAGTTTACATTCAGCTCTGCTGTTTGGAGAGAAAAAAGAAAATTATTAACCCAAACCGACAACCCAACCATTTTTTTTTAATTACAGTTATTAAAGCCTGTTGAATCTTTTGTCCTCAGGCGTACAGTATGACGTCATCATAGAGTACAGAGAAAATGTTCAGTGAAATTAGGTGTAGGACTTCAATCAGTGAATGAATGCATGATCTCTGTAAATGATGAACACTTAAATATGCTTTTGTCAGACAGTGGTTAAATTATACAGAATGAAGCATAGCCTACTTGACTAACGCATTATTAACAATAAAGATATATGCATAGGAAGACTTTTAGATGTGCAAATTAATAGTCCTGGACCTATATGAAGTCCACTGATGTAAATGAAGTGTGCTTGTAACTGTACATCACATTAAAGACCTCTATCTATTTATCTATCTATCTATCTATCTATATAGGGTTATGTCATTATGAATAATAACAAATGTTATTCAAAATGATAGAAATTAAATACAAAAATTATTAAATAAAAGAAAAAAACTTAAATGGCCTCAGACTTGTGAACCCCCTCATGTGTATAATTTGATTAATACATATAATTAATTTAAAAATATATATTTTCTTCTCAACCTCATATTTGAAAGCTAATGTGCACAATCTCAGAAAATACTGGATTTCAGCACAAAATCTAATTTGATCCACATTCAGCTTAAGTGTGAATGTAGCATGTCACATAAGGATGTTTTGAGCTGAAATTGTATCTTATAGATTTTACGGTTTTATATCAACAGATATATAACATTCTGATTTATTTATTTATTTTTGGCTTATTGATACATTTCTTATAATTTTTATTCAAATCAACAAATGTAATTTTTGACGTAGTTAGACGATGGATCAATAGAGCATTAGCTAATGAAAAATGCATTTACACAGCTCCGGACAAGACATGCTCACATCCCAGCTTCATGTGTTTGCTTAATGTTAGTTAAGCCCAAAAATGCTGATCTGGAAGTTGAACACAAATTAGCTAATAACTACATGTTGAACAGGTGTGTGTGTGTGTGTGTGTGTCAAAAAAAAAATATATATTTATTATTATTATTTTATTTTTTTTATTTTTGTTTTCCCTTAAAATGTTTCTTATTTTTCCAAAATTGAATTTCACAATGCAAATCCTAAACAAGCAAGTCAGATTGAATGAATACGAGGAAGGGTAACTGAAGCACTTCTCAAGCTCTCAGCTTCCTCTTGATTCTGACAAACCTGTGCTTGGATTGTACGAAGGCAACTAAAAAACATTAAGAAAATAGCACATTTCCTAACGAGCAGGTAATTGTTCTTTGGACCCAGAGAGTGAACTCAGACTGATCCTTACATAGTTCTTCTACATAAACTGTTAGCATTAAGGTTTAAGGATCAATTCCTTAAAGACTTTAATCTGCAAATAGGCCGCTATTGTCTGATGGACTTGTACCGTATGTGAAAGCAAATCTTTGTGTGGTTAAATTGAAAACAAGCCATGAGGAGTCAAAACTGAATGAATAGCAGTAAATGATAAGATATCAGTGAGATGATAGTGAAGGATTAATAAATACAGTTTTACAGATGATCATTAGAGTGACTGAGAATGCTGTTATTATTTACTCACCCTCATTTCTTTATAAACCTGCATGCAACACAAAAGTAGAAGTTTAGAAAAATGTTGAAGCCTTTTTTTGTTGGTGGTGTTTTTTTTTTTTTTTTACAAAATTAGGAAAAGTAAATATTGCATATATATTTTAGGAAAGGTAAAGTAACTTGCAAAGTTACATTGCAATTGCAAGTATTCTGTAGCTGTACAATGGCTTTGAGTGATGAATTATTTTAAATGTAAATCATAATTCACTCTTTTATTTCCCAGTCTTAGTTGATTTTCATTTTTGAGTGAACTTTAAAAGATTTATTTTAGATAGGAAATTATTTTAGAAATGTAATTGATTAAACATAACAGGTTGCCAGACGTTATTTAATTTGATCAACATTCTAATAAAACTGAATATTGCAATTTTATATAACTGTTATGCATTTTAAAATGTAATTTATTATGTGATCGAAGCTGTATTTTCATCATTACTCCAGTCTTCAGTGTCTCATGATCCTTCAGAAATCATTCTAATAGGCTGATTTACTGCTCAAGAAACAACAATGAAATATTAATTGATTACACAAAATTTTTTGACTTACCGGTAGTTAAAATGTAATTCATAATTATTAAAATTACATTTAAATTAAATCATCTATTTGTAACAATGAAATATTCTATTTTATACATTAAGATAAAATAAACATAGTTTATACGGTATGATAAAAATAGAAGAAGAAGAATTACATTTTGTTATTGGACACCAATTCTGTTCCCTTTAAGTGTTTTTCCCTCATGCACGGAGAAAAAATAAATAACAAAAGGAACCTTAATCCAACAGTGAATAACTGTAGACTATAATGCTGCACACACTTCAGTTTAATGGTTTAGAGCAGGAGTCTGACTTGACCAATGCTTAGTGGTCTCAGGTGGATACCATGGCAACATATAATGTCAGCTTTGTTTGTCATTGCTGTATGTGTACGCGCTGTGTTCTTTCAATAGCTTATTGAGGATAAAGGTCTTGCCCTGGAGTACATACTCTTTCTGTGTTAACACGGATCATGCAAAGGGTATGTTTCCTAAACTCTGGACCTGCTCTGCTGTCGTTTACTTTTTTTTACAGCCAAGAGTGCTGCTCACAACTAACTGTGTAATGGATATGTGATAATTGATACTTGTTTTATTCACTGTGATTTTATTATTGATGCGTTCAGACAGGTTTAGGTTTAGATATTGTCATTTGTGTGTAGTGGTCGACTGATATTGTTTTTTTGACAGCCAATGACCGATATCTTGGAAAGAAGGGGGGGGCGATAGCCGATATAGAGCCGATATATGTGTGTGTGTGTGTGTGTGTGTGTGTGTGTATATATATTTTTATTTTCATATTTAAGACATTTTTAATCACTTGACAATGGATTAAAAAATAAATGTGTAAAATAAACATAAATAAATAATGCTGTAGTTTAGTGACTGCAGCCTAATTTTGGATGCTCAGCAGTTTTTGGTTATGAATTTTTAGATTGCTTTTTTAAGTCTTCTCTATGTGAAGACATTATTTGTCGAAACAAATGGGTGGTAATGTGAAGATATGAGTGATAGTGACGTGTCTTTTGTTGCAGTGCTTACTCCAGCTCAGGATGAGTAAAGAAATGGAGGAGCTTTCTCCCCTGGATGACTCGGGACATGGTGATGGGTCTGAGGATGAAACAGAGGAGGATGACGAGCCCAAAGTCTGTCAAGTATGTGGAGACAAAGCCACAGGATACCACTTTAATGCCATGACCTGTGAGGGCTGCAAGGGCTTCTTCAGGTGAGTCAACAGATGCCCTTCCTCCATAACATGTGTGATTGTGTTCCATGAAACAAAGTCATACAGCTTTGGAAATGATGACAGAATCATAATCTCTTTAATAGCTGACCCAACTATCCCAAATAAGTACAATTAAAATTTTTTATAAGCATTTAATAAAGAATGTTGGAACAAAACAACAGATATCAAGGATATGTTTATTACAGTGTGTGTATGATATGTTTCTGTTGCATTGAGTTTTTATTGTTCTGAATTGTTTTTTTAAAGCAACCTGTGAAAAAAATAAACCAATACAATAGCATATGAATTTGTGACCAACCTACACACTTTTTTCAGAAAACAAAATCAGCCATTGGTGATACGGTTGTTCTTTTGTATCATTATTTTCATATATAGCCAGATATTATAATTCATAGACAAAAGGGTCTGCTTTTAAAGGGATAGTCCACCCAAAAATAAAATGCTTGTGATCATCAGCCTCTTGTCTTTACAAATCTGTATAGCATTTTTTTCTTGTGGAACCCAAAATAAGATATTTTTTTAAGAATGTTCATTGTGTGGACCAAACTAGCCAAAATGCTCTTTAAAACACCTACTTCTAATTTCTGAAGATCGGAATGGTTTGTAAAGACATGAGGGTGAGTGAATGATGACTTATAGTTTTCATTTTGGGATGAATTAACACTATTAACAAAAATGCTTCAGATTTTTTTTTCAATTAGGGATCCAAAAATGCCCTTGCAGTGCATTCATTTGATTGTATGTTATCTAACATTTAATTTATTTTATTCTGTTCTATGCTATTTTATTATGCTGTTGGGTTAAGTATGAGCTTTGTGTCTGCAGTCTCAATAATGACCACTTGCTTTCATATTTTTGCTGTATTTGCTTTTCTGACAAGCAAATTATTTAGATGTAACAGAACGTCTTGGTTACGTATGTAACCCTCGTTCCCTGAAGGAGGGAACGGAGATGTTACGAATGGGAGCTCGCCCTAGAGCCCAGTCACCTTCGAGTGGTACAAAACGAGCCAATGGTACACAAAGTACATGGTCTGCGGAATTTGCATCGCGAGCTCCGCCCCGCAGAGCGGGTATATAAGGAGCAATGCGAGCAACTCGCATTCAAGTCTTCGCTGAGGAGCCGAGCCAGTGACCCGGCCGTTCAGCGCAACAGCGATGTGGCAAGGGGACGGAACGTCTCCTTTCCGAGGGTTACATACGTAACCAAGACGTTCCCTTTCAGTCGGTCACGTTCGACGTTACGTATGGGGTCCCTTACAAAACGCCACATGGCTGTCTTCCAGCGACCCGTGTGAGTGATAGCACCCTGTCATGAGGCCAGCCGAGTGAGGGTCTATATCTCGCACAGAATACACTGGGTAGCATATTCCAGCTGGACATATGCTAGCAGGCTGCCTGCCCGTGGGAGGACTTACAGAAGGCAGGTATCTACCAAGGTGGTGATACATAAGAACTCTGAGGTACCCAGCCCGCAGGGTGGAAGTTTCAACGACAGAGCTGGCAAGGGGCTTGCCAAGGGAAAGACACATGCTGCGGAGAGACTTATTGTGGACATGCACACGTAGGATTACCCAGAAGGGGAATCACGACACATGGAGGCACCTAGTCCCACACATGGCTGACCAAGGGGCATGTACGCAAGTGTTGGACATCAACAGTGCTGGAGGAACCCAGGGTTCTGACTGAGGAACTCACCAGAGGGGAATATCGCACGCATCCAGTCCGCGGAGTGGAATGGCGCAGCAAGCGGATTGACACCGAGTAGGTCCTTACTGGCCCGAAGGGGCGAGAACCCGGGAGGACAGGGGCTCTACACAGAGATTATAAAATCTTGCGAATGTGTTAGATGTCACCCAGCCCGCAGCTCTACAGATGTCTGCTTGGGAGGCGCCATGCGCCAGCGCCCAGGAGGAAGCTACACTCCTAGTTGAGTGAGCTCTCACCCCTAGGGCGCATGGCAGGTCTCGAGCCTGATAAGCCAGGACAATAGCATCCACTATCCAGTGGGATAACCTCTGCTCCAACCACGGGGTGAAGTATTGGCGGCAGGCCGGAGTGATGGTCAAAGCCAGTGCTGAAGCGGTCTCATATGGAGTAGCCCGAGCGGTATGACTGCCGCCGCGGACGCCATATGCCCCAGGAGCCTCTGAAACAGTTTCAGTGCAACCGCTCTCTTGCCCTCGAATTGTCTCAGGCAATTCAGCAGTGACTGCGTGCGCCCATTCGTAAGCTGCACGAACATGGTGACCGAGTCTATTTCCATACCGAGAAAAGATATCCTCTGCACAGGGGAGAGTTTGCTCTTTTCCCAGTTGACCTGAAGACCCAGTCGGGCGAGGTATCTGAGCACCAGATCCCTGTGCTCGCACAACCGCTCTCGAGAGTGAGGTAGTTGAGGATACGGACACCTTGTTCCCAGAGAGGAGCCAGGGCTCTCTCCGCGACCTTCGTAAAGATGCGGGGAGACAGGGCCAACCCGAATGGGAGAACCTTGTACTGATATGCCTGCCCCTCGAAAGCAAATCGAAGAAACGGTCTGTGTAGTGGAGACATGAAAGTATGCATCCGAGTCTGTGCAGAGCTCGGTTCAAGGCACGCAGGTCCAGGATTGGCCGTAACCCACCTGTCTTCTTGGGTACTATGAAGTAAGGGCTGTAAAAGCGGGACTTCATGTCGGCTGGAGGGACCGGCTCTATCGCGCCCTTTGCCAGCAGGTTCGCGACCTCTGCGCGCATGACAGAGGCATCTTTGCCCACCATCGTCGCGTGGACACCCCGAAACCTGGGGGGACGCCGGGCAAACTGAATCGCGTAGCCGAGCCTGAGCATCCGGATGAGCCAGTGGGAAGGCCTGGGGAGCTCTAGCCAGGCTCCCAGGAACAAAACCAGCGGGGTCAAGGGGGCTACAGGCGTACCCACAGTGGGGCAGCGTGGTGGAACAGAAAGCCCCGGCATGGGAGGCATAGCGTCCCTTAGCGGGGGTGGAGTGCGGGCACTCGTCTGACTCCAAGTGGCAAAGAGGGCATGAGAAGGCGAAGCGTTCTTGAGCCGTCTTTGCATGGAAACTGGCAAGGGGAGAGGAGAATGAGAGCGGCGAGGAAGCACGTCGCCAGCTGTCGTTCGTGGCCTCTTGAGACCCGGAGGTAGAGGAAACAGCTCTTTTAGTGAAGGTTTGGGTACCACCGGCCGCAGGGCCAGTGGCAGAACAAAAAGAAAACGAGAACACAGGATTCCCCCGGAGGAGTGGTCCTGCTACCATCTCCTGATGAGCTGACGTCTCCAACTCCTCATTATATACCCGCTCTGCGGGGCGGAGCTCGCGATGCAAATTCCGCAGACCAAGGTACTTTGTGTACCATTGGCTCGTTTTGTCCCACTCGAAGGTGATTGGGCTCTCGGGCGAGATCCCATTCGTAACGTCGAACGTGACCGACTGAAAGGGAACTAGCAGAGCATTTACGTGATGTTGCATTGATGAGTTGATTAAAAATATTTACATACTGAGAATTTGTGTTTAAATTTAATGGAAACCTTTAATTAATAGACTTGGACAGAATGCTGTGTATTTTATAGTTAGAAAAAAAAAGATTTCTTCTGAAATTCAGGGCCAGCAGGCAAATGATGCGGTTTAATTAAGTTAACATCTGACACTGGTAGACAGTTGCGCTCATATCTTGTGGTGTCTTATTTTTCCTGCAGTCAGTGAGATTGACTCAAGCATGTGGTTTTGTGTTTGTTTGTAAGGCGTGTCATGAAGCGCCCCGCACAGCTCTGCTGCCCGTTTCAGAACACCTGTGTCATCACCAAGACCAACAGGAGACAGTGCCAGTCCTGCCGACTCCAGAAATGCCTCTCAATCGGCATGAGGAGGGAATGTAAGTTTGACTGAGTATTACTTTTCTCTGTTCCCCAATCCCTAAGAAAGCTGCTTTTACACAGAGACACAAATGATTGATTAATGGTTATGAGAAATACATAGGCCTACACTTTTTACGTTGGCCGATTTACGTTGTACTGTACCTTTGTCCAGCCTCATTCAAATTGAGCATCTCTCCCGCTTTTTCATTCGACCCTGCCTAATAAATACACAGATACGTCCATAGGCGTACGGTTAACTTATGTCCAATAGTCCAGAGGAGAGCAATAAAAGTGTTAGCCAATAGGCTCAGTCGTACATCAATCAAACTGTTGACTGGTGCACGAACACCTCCTCAACCTTCAATAATCTCAAATTGGAGAGAGCGCGCCGTGTTAGGTCGAGTTAAGCACTGGCAACGAAAAAAAGAAGATGCACTTTTAATAGCGAATGGACAGCTACATGCTCTTGGTTAAGACCTGAAGATGGCGAAGCAGAGAGAGCTTTTTGCATTTTAAGCAAAAGCAGTTTTGGTTATGGTGAAGAATACGACGTGAAGCAACATGGTGCATGTGAGTACCACAGAAAAAAAAAATCATAATTTTTCATTAAACCAAATGACCCACAGGCTGACGAAGTTTCGGCAGCAGAAGTGACAAGCGTTTATCATGCCGTACATTACACACAGTCATATCGCTCTACTGAAGTAACAAGTTAGCCCCAGTCATTTTTTCCAGATTCTGAAATGGCTAAGAAACAAGCTGTAGAAACTTTGGGTGATATTTTGGGTCAGGCAGTGTCTTAATCTTTTAGTCGGTGGGTTTAAAAAGAAATATAGGCGATATATTACAGAAAGCTTGAAATATCTACTTTTAAACGAAAATATTCAAACCAAAATAAATGGGCTACTCTCTGATGATGTAATCCATATGAAATGTGCATTTCTCTCTGGCGTTCATGGCGAGTATGCATCATCAACTTAATCTTTGCAGTGACACAGAAAAAAAACTGTTTATTACTAAACAATTAAATGTCTCCTTGCTAATTTAGACACATTCATATTCATTACCGGTTCTTTGTGGCAAGCTTTATGTGTGCAGTCATAACACTTATCATGTAGGCTAAAGCCTATTTAAGTAATTAAATTAATATAAAGGGGCGATGCATTTACTACTCATGTCTACTCATAAAATGCATGTAGGGTACAATTTTTCTTTTTCTTTTTTTGCGGTCCGAGTTGCGGGCGGGTTAGTTGAAAATGTCGGTCGGGTGCGGGTTGTTTATTCATTGACCTGTGCATCACTGATAGGAATCGATTACGTTTAAAAATATATTCAAATAGAAAGCACTTATTGTAATAATATTTCACACTATTACTTAAAAAAAATTCTATAGTGGCTTCCCTTTGGTTGTTTTCCTCAGTGATCATGTCGGATGAGGCCGTGGAGAAGCGGAGGATGCAGATCAGGAGGAAGAAGATGCAGGAGGAGCCTGTAACGCTCTCCCCTCAACAGGAAGCTGTCATACAGGAGCTGCTCACCGCACATCACAAGACCTTCGACATGACTTGTGCCCACTTCATTCAGTTCCGGGTAACATACTTACTGTACCCTATACTGATCGTCTGTTAAATATTCAGACAAA
The DNA here is from genome assembly GCF_003368295.1 of Carassius auratus. NCBI lineage: Eukaryota > Metazoa > Chordata > Actinopteri > Cypriniformes > Cyprinidae > Carassius > Carassius auratus. The sequence continues at coordinate 15,300,191 of NC_039276.1, forward strand.
TACTGTATATATCTACTGAGCTATGTCTTAAAGCACTGTCTTTATTAGAGGTTTCATGTCCGCAGCCTTTAGACCGCGATCAGAAGTCCAAGTCTCGGTGCGCTGGAGAGCCAAACAGCAGCAGGTTGACTTGCACAACCACGCATGAAGATGCTGTGCAGCAGACCATCAGCTTTGTCTCCCCCTCGTTCCCTTACTTCAGCATTCACAGTCCTGAAACTACAGAGAAGACTCGGCATAAAAGTGCCATCTTCACCTCTCTGCCACATTTTACAGACCTCACCACATACATGATCAAGAATGTAATCAACTTCGGCAAGACGCTTACGATGTTCAGGTGAATACCGGCCCTCGTTCAGTGCATCTGATATAAAGATTCATCACTGGTACTCACAAGTGATCAGACAAGACATCTTTACACCTTTTTTGCTCATGTTGTTTTAGTCAATGTGTGTTTCGAATGGCAGGGCTCTAATCATAGACGACCAGATCTCGCTGCTGAAAGGCGCCACCTTTGAGATCATTCTGATCCACTTCAACATGTTCTTTAATGAGGAGACGGGGATCTGGGAGTGCGGCCCGCTGCAGTACTGCCTGGATGACGCCATGCGAGGTCTCCATTAATCTTATATAGACTATGATGTATGACATGTGTAAATTAGAAACCAATATCTACTACAGACTATATGGCAAGCATGCATTTCTACCTTTGCAATGCACTAGGGTCAGACTTCTTCCTTATCAGTGTTTCCCATGTTTTTGTGTACCTGGGAATAAGTGGTTAGCTATTCTGGAGTCTTGTTATTAGGTATAAAGGTAGATTTTTGTAATGCACATTGGTATTTTATTGTTTATTAATTGCATTCCTCGAACACTGCAAGCACAATACACTGTAATACTTAAGACGGAAGAATCATATCATTAGAAATGTAAACTTTTAAGTAAAAACTTATACTGTTATAAGTAGTGTGCTTAAACTAGCGTTCAAAGGCTTGGAGTTGGCAAGATTTTTTATGTTATGGAAAGAAATCTCTCATTCTCATCAAGGCTGGATTTTTTGATCAAAAATACAGTAAAAGCGAAATATTATTGCAGTTTAAAATAACTGTTTCTGTTTGTATTACAAGCTTCAATCCATCCTTGTTTTTTTCTTTATATTTGCTAATCAAGGCTAAATTATTATGGTTGCTCGAGAAGTGGCATCTCATTCCATGTTGACTAATTACCCTGATTTTCTACAGTCTCTGAGACGCAGCTGTAAAAGCCTTAAATTGAACTCTGAATTGAATGTCATTACTGTGACATCCAGTTTCATACAGCTGTCACTCACAACAGCTCTTCTGTTTAACCAACATGCATTGTTTCAAAGCAAACCATGGGACTGCTTTACCATGTCATAACACGAAAACGCCACACACATAATCCATGTTAACATGTCAAATGCTTCTAGTCTGAAATCAGTACAAATGTAGATCAAATGGACACATCTGCATTAAGAAAGATCCTCAGTATACAGCACAAAATAAGATACTAAAGACAGATCCAATATGAATATTTGCCACCAATTCTTTCAAGACCAAATTATTTGAGCTTTGCACACTGACTTTGTCAACACTTCTAGCCTGATTTTTATCTGATACAAATGCTTAATGCCTAAATGCCATTTATGTTATACAGTTAAAATGAAATGTTTTTATTTGAACTTTTTTTTCCTTTTCTTATATTTTTATTGATTTTTTGTGATGTGATTTTTTTAAATTAGTTTTTCATTTTATTTATATTTCTCTTTAGCTTTCATATGGGTTTTAGTAATTTTAGTTAGTTAATCAGTTTTCAATTTAATTAAAGTTACATTTTTTTACAAATGTTTATGATTTTCTTAAATCTTTAGATATTTATTTTTGGTTTTATTTTATTTTTATTTCAGTTTTCATTTTATGAATTTAAGCTTAAACACAATTAAACAAAAATAATTTTCAATTATAATTTTCAGTTATAATTTTCAAGTTTCCTAATTGCTAGTTTTCCATCTAATATTTATGTTTTATTCGATTTCAGCTTTATTTTAATTAACAAAAAAGCTCCTCCTCTTAAAAATGAAACATCAATAAATGAATCTAGGGTGATTTTCCACCTTACAGCATGTGCTACACATGCTTTTGAGGGCATTTTCAAGCAGACATCCTGCATCCGTTTGTGTCTTTCCTCCTCAGCTGGTTTCCAGCGTCATCTGCTGGACCCCATGATGAACTTCCATTACACACTGCGCAAGCTGCACCTGCGTGAAGAGGAGTATGTGCTGATGCAGGCCATCTCGCTCTTCTCACCAGGTACTTCAGATGAAGCTCATGTTCACATGAACACACCAGCTGTTTCCCCTCTTACACATGTGTGTTTCGTCCACAGATCGGCCCGGTGTGAAACATCACAGCGTGATCGACCGCAACCAGGAAACACTAGCTCTCACCCTGAAGACCTACATTGAGGCCAAGAGGACCGAGCCAGAGAAACAGTAAGAACGCTTTATTTCCGTCTCATGAGGAGATTGCACATTCATTTGAATCTTCTCCTTCTGCTAGTCTGCTGTTCCCAAAGATCATGGCGTGCCTGACTGAGATGAGGAGCATGAATGAAGAGTACACGAAACAAGTGCTGAAAATCCAGGACATTCAGCCTGAAGTGTCTCCGCTTTTACTGGAAATAATAAGCAAAGACAGCTAAGCCTTCACAGAGCAGGTGAACTCCTGAACTCTCTTATCACCAGCTGCGTTGACCTTCATCTGAGGACACTAAGGACTGAAATATATTCAAGACAAGGACTGTGACTACTGATAATGAACAGCACACTGCAGATGTGAAACTCTCATTTTATAAGTGTGTTACTAAATGTAACTGTGTATGAGTTTATCTCACGAGCAATCTTTTTCTGGATCTTTTCATGAAAGAACAATTTCTATGGTTCATAAGCAGATGTAGGATGGCACATAATATCTCTTACATTCACTGAATGAATGAAGCTTGAAAATGCTGTAAGAGAAAGTTATCATGGCAGCATTAGATCACAAATGTATAAAACGATGATATACATATAGTCATTTGTGCTAATAGTCTGCCTTGATGAATCGGTTTATTTATTATTAATTTTGAAATGCAAAATAGTCGTATAAATTTAACGCTTCAAGGTGTGTTGTGTTCAGGTTATTTAATATCAGTGACGGCGTCATATGTGAGTAGCTATATTTGATTCAGGCATTTTCCAGATTAGAATGTAAACGGAGTTATGAATCTCATAAAGATCATGTTCAGATCGTAATTTACTCTACATATTGAAAAAAATAGCATTGTTACATTTCCATAATTATTTTTCATTACAGGAATGAGTATGGGAAAAATAGGCTTTTATGCAAAGTATGCGATTTGATTTTGGGCATGGATTATGTTCTTGTCAGGTTTTGTGAGATTTGCTCTGATATGTGGCTGGGGATCAAAAGAGTTGTGCTAACTGGTCTGTTGTGAATGCTTTACTAGAAAAAAAAAAGCTTGCTGTATTTTGCGCAACATATGAATGTCTACAATTCTGAAGATTCAGAATTTCATGGAGGCTGCAAGAGTTCATCACACAGACACTTTCTTAAGAAGCGATTGCCTTTTAATATTCTACACTCAGCTGTGAGCGTAACCTTTTTCACTTACTACATTCATGTTTTAAAGCTAAGTTACTAAACAGACATCAGAAAGCATCTGAAGGTCATTTGGACCTTTTGTGGTTCATTTTGTCATTAAAGCTACAAAACAATCAATGTGACGATTGTGAGCTAGTGTCATGTGGATGTGACATGACAGTGTAGAGCAGGTGTTTAGGGTTCAAACCAGGAGTGCAGTATTTTTGGAAAATATTCTTTAATTATTATAAATATTAATACATATTATCAGAGTATTCAGATGTCAGGTGACTCTATAAATGCCTTCATATTAGCATCCTGTTTAGATTAAGCAGTTATTTTTTCCTGTCTGATAAATGACGAGGAAACTTGTCACAACAGGAATCATTTCTACACAGTGCACTCAGGTCTTCTGTCTTTACAGTGATTATTTGCAAAGTAAGATGTATATGTCCCGCTCAGGAAAATAAAATGTACAATTTACGAGCATGTGTGTAGAATCTTTAACTGTGTAACTGTTTATTTTCTACAGGGTTTCTGCAGGATATTTAAGCTCAAGTTTAAGACTTTTTAAGACCTAAACAAATAACATTAACACCATATGAGCGCAAAAGGTCAGCATGGTTACATAACTGTAAAATGATTGTAAAAAGCATGATTTACAGTTCATATACAGGTTTTCACAAAAACAAAAAGGTTTATAAAAAGATAAACCTCACATTTACTCACATCATTTTTTATTTTAATAAATGAGTCAAACGTTTCAATTATTAATTTAAACCATTATCTAAAAACTATTAATTAATTAACACAAATATAATTTACTGTCTTAATTGTTTAAAATTTTATAATGTATTTATAATCTTGTCGAACCACCAGATCAGATTTATAACTCTGCTTGTTTGCAGTGTTAAAAAAAAAAAAAAAAAAAAACGGGTTGATTTTCACATTGGTCTGAACAAAAACAGAAGGGCTTTTTGAAAATGCAAATTCATTCGCTTCCAGCAGGAGGCGCTTTCGGAACGCAGAAATATAACTGTTGCCCCGGTAACAGCAGTAAACAAAGCAGCAGCAGGGTCTTTGAAGCTTACAGAGCCCTTGTTTATTCAATGAAATAATAATAACCTTTTGAAGTTTAATCGTCACATTAAACTATAAATTTAAGTCCTCTTTAAATCATAATTAAGACTTTTTGATATTTGAATATTTTTTACAACGTAATTTATTCCTGAGAGTTTTCCGCATCATTACTCCAGTCACACGATACTTCAGAAACCAATTAACCCCAACCTTTTGAACGCTAGTAGACTATAACACATGCTTTAATCCAAAGCAACTTAAAATGCTTTTTTTAATTTGAACTCAGGCACTTACCACAATCACCTTTAAACATATTATGCAAGAGTGAAGAAAAAGAGAGACATTTCCTTGCACTTTAGTCTAAATGGATTGACTTTAGGGATTAAAGAAAGACGCGTGGCAAATGCAGGGTCATTTCCAAGCTATCCTACTCTTTATTTAATGCAAATTACAGTACCAGGTAACTAGTCTCTGAATCCAAGTCACACCAAGGACCAAAACGGGCATATTTACAAGGAGAGGAGACATTTAGCATACCTTCACAGAAAAAGAATATATTTAAAATAAAATAAAATTTTCAGTCACAAACAGAGGCATTCAAGTAATATTAATGTTATACATGTTGTATTTGTTTTTTTATTTTTATTCCTTTTTTCCATTTTAAACCAAGACAACTGTTTTCCCAGCAAGTGTATGTAATGCGATAGTCTGTATTCAGCCCACAGTCCTTAAACAATTGTTTTTTTTTGTTTGTTTTTTTGGCAATTGTTTTTAAACCTTGCGTCTTTACATTCTTACTCTAACTTTAGTCACATGACGTGGTCACACCATTCATGGAAAGCAACACATCTGTGAATGCGCATCTTACAAGCAAGCTTTACATTGAGGGTCCGGCGGGAGCTACGTGACATCTCTACCACGTACTGTCAGCTGGCCAACGAGCGGACACACAAAGAAATCATTATTATTGCCCCTGGGATGTCGCAGTTACATCACAGCACACTCAGAGTTGGTTCACTTTGGTAGTGGAACGAGTGTCAGAACATACATTGCGATTAACTCCACGGGAACATGACTTCCTCCACACACAAAAACACCTTTGTGCCGAACTCGAGAGAGAGAAAAAAGAAGTGAGGAAAAACATCTACAGAAATGCCATTGAATGTGGTTTCTGATAGTAAATGAAGTCGGCTGTCAGTCATTCAGACTTGACCAATCAACAGCACCTGCAGAGGGTCACAGGAAGGGGCGTGGTCTAGGGACAGGAAGTGTATGGAAGCAAAGGCACTCCAAACTATAGATACACTATACATTACTAGTTATAGTTACAATAATATAGCTGGCACCTACTGTACATATAAGATTGAACTATATGGCTGGAGCAAGCTCCTTGTCTACACTATCCAACAAACAGGTCATGTCTGCCCTGATCTTTTAAATCTGTTTTATTTCTTTGATCCTTTTTTCATTTAATCCCTCGTCTTTGTTTTCGCTCATTTACAGTTCTCAGGTCAGCATATTTATGTACATAGCAGAACACACACACTCACACACACTCACACAGGCACGCACGCTCACAAATTATACAAAAATCAAAACAAAACAGAAAAAGTAAAAGTAAAAGCCAGAATTTGGTGAGGAGCAACTGTGCTGTACTGTATATTCATGACTGTCGTTTTCTTATATACTGCCATGCTTTGCGCATTAAGACATTTTGGGAAGGAAAGAAGTACGTCTTTCTGTAAGTGATGCCGAGACATGTTGAAGAAAAAAGTAGTGGTTAAAACAACACAGCCATTTCAGTTTAACATCGCGAATGGAGCACAGACACAGTCTCTGTGAAGTCAGTGCCACATCGATGCGTTTCTTCATGTGTTCTTTATGTTTAGCTGTGTGCATAAGAACAATGGATCTGAACATCACGACACCGACACACACGCGACAATAAATAACCAGAGGAAATCAGGACAGAAGGTGATTTCTAATGGCTAACTGAAAACAGCAGACTACTGTATCATTTCAGTCAGCGGCCAAACTGTAATGGATTCTGATGATGCTAGAGATATATATATATATATATATATATATATATATATATATATATATATATATATATATATAAACCGTGTATGTATATATCATACATGAACACAGAGATGGAGACACACATCTCACCTGTCAATCAAATGGTTTGCCCCTCCCCTACAGCCCGCCCATTTTATAAAACAAGATAAAATAGATTCAGCCGACTTAAAACTCCTGTAACAGAGTATTTCTCTGTTGTCTTTGTGGTTGACATGCGTTTTTTATATTTATACCTCTTGTACAGTGCCTTGTGTTTGTTAGATACGCTTAGATACAATATTTCCTCTAGTTTTGAATGCTTGCATCATCTTCACCCAATACATATACATACATATACATATATATATAAATATACACACTATATGTATATATATGTGTACTGTATACATGGGGTGCTCCCAACCAAATTCAAGCCATGCGCTATTAAAGGCCCAGGACAGTATAAAGGGAGAGAAGGTGTCCAGGTGAGAGAAGGGGAGCCCAGATGCGAACGGAAGTGGATGGATCTGGCTACCGGATTGCTTACATAATAAGATTGTCCTCTGAGAATGAAAAACAAAAAAAAGTTCCGGCTGGTCACAGACCAGGATTTGTGGTTTAACCCTCCCAGCTGCTCTCTCTTTTTCTCTGTCTCTGTCACTTTTGTGAATTACACTCGACGAGGCTAACTCGTTCTGAACGAAAAAAAAAAAAAAAAATCATAAATGAAGGTTGTTGGCTCTTGCAGTCTGAATAAGAGTGGCGGTTACATGACTCGAATCCTGCCCGATAAGCTGGTGAGCAGTAGGGTGGGCGTGGCCTCGGAGGCAGGGTCAGGTCTGATTGGCTGGGGCTCTCAGGTTGAGGTGTTGGAGGCGGAGGCAGAGGCTGCAGTTGTGGTCTGACCGCGATCTCCACTATTGACATCTGGACACAAAGACAAAACATTGTTATTAGCATATATTGTATGTTTTATACTGTCATATCTATTCATTTCATTTCAAAATGCAATTCATGCATGTCATGATTAGAATGCAGTTTCTGTATGATGAACATGTTTTTAATTTAGTTTTAAATGTCAGCATGGTACAACCGTCTTTGTATCATAATAAAATAATTTAAAAGCCTTTTTAAAATAATTACATTGTTATTAAATTTGCATTTAAAATACGTTTAAATAAGCAGTTTGGCAGTCTATTTTAATGCAGAAAAGGCATAAAACCACAAATGATATCATATAGATGAGCACTAAAGACTTCTGTAAAAAAAGCTTCTATAAAAAAATCAGATAATTTGACAAGACAAGCCTATTTAAGGTATTATTATTAATTTGATTACTTTTTTTGTCATGATATTTGTTAAATTATGTAACAGTATTAATTAAATACCAATACAGCATTTATTATGAGCTTTTTTATTATTTTATTTTTATTTTTTATATATCTATTTAGCTTTAAATTCAGTTTGAGCCATTTCAGTACATCAATCTATTCAAACCTATTTTGAGTTAGTTTCCAATGCAACATTTAATTTTTTTTCATAGTCTAATATTGACAATTTATTTTGTATTAACTTTGATTCAATAACATTTTTTTTTCATAGTTTCTTATAGTTTTTTTTATAGAGTAACAACACTGGTTGTACAACGTCGTGTGCTGCGACTCCCCTTAATTTCCATTCAAAAATATTTTGAAACTTTTTTTGAAAATGAAGAAGGAAATATGTTATTACTTTTGATGGATAGGCAACATGTGTTATTAATTCTTCTATACTCTGTCCATTTTTATGTCATTGATAAAAGTCAAACAGTCAGTAAAAACTTTGACACAAAACCCCTGTTCATTAAAAGCACTAAGACATATTAACAGTGTCTCAGAGTGAGCTATCTCCAGAACACAAGGGATGTCAGATGAGCACAAACAGCGTCTAAAGCAAAGGCTGACCTGAGGTGGCAGAAGCGTTGGTGGGGGTAGAGGCTCCTGTCTGGTTACGTGCATGAGCAGGAATTAGGATAGAGGCCAGGGATGGGTTACTGGACAGCTCTGAGTCAAGCCAAACGAAAAAAAAAAAAGAAAACATATTAAAAAGCTGATTACTTTACATTTGACAGCACCTTTTCTTCATACAAGCAAATGCAAAATCATGCCATACCTTGAGTTGTGAAGTTGAATAAGGATGGTTTCTCACGTCCATTAGGAAGTTTGACATTGGGATCCCGCAGTTCATCAAAGAAGGAGTGAGCGCAGGCCTCTAGCGGGGTCAGTCGAGCGGTCGGCGTGTACTCCAACAGCCGCGAGCACAAAGCAATGGCTTCAGGAGGCGTGCGCGGCCGAAACACCTGCAGAGACATTCCAGAAGCTTAGTAAGAGTCTATAACCAAGATGTATATTGTCTTCGATATAAGTATCGATGAACGGCAACACTTTATTGTAGAGTTTGCTTGCTACGTGTATAATAACATAGTAATAACACTTACATAATGGCATAATAAAAAAATGTGCATTGCTTTTGAATGAATAACCACGCATTATAACATTTTACATTTTGCATAAGCTTTCTTCATTCCATCTGAAAGATCACTCATTCGCATGATTTGCGATTAAGCCGCGACATGCCTTGAGCTATGGAAGTTTTATGAATCATTCATAAGAAACTGAATCATCTATGACTCATTTAGCAAATTATCTCCCGTTCACGTTTGGGACGATTATATGCACATCTTTATAAATGAGGTGCCAGTCTGACATTATGGCATCACATTAAAGGAACTGTATACTTTTTCATGAGTTATAAGGACGAAATGTTCATTTGCTTTTTGTAGCTAACTCTTTAAAGTGTTTGTCTTCAGCGGAGCAAGACATGCAATCATCGAAATAAGACTTGTTTATATCTAACTTATTATTACACTATAAATTAACAGTTTTTTGGTAAACTAGCTCTGGCTAACTTGAAGCAGAAGAAAAGGAAGGCATTTCAGCCTTTCAAGGTGATTGCGTCACATGCACTGGGGCATATCCTGAGCAGAAGGTAAGCGTTTGTTGAAGGGAGGGTCCGATTGGAAGCAGGATAAACTAAACACACCCTGCAGCTCAGTCGTGCACTACACACATTGAGCACCAGGGGGCAGCTGAGAGATCCTGCCATAATACTTAATCTGCACTAAAGCCCTAGTGTACCAAAATATCAATTTGATATCTGTATCGTTATTTTCAAGTATGATTTTTTTTTTAAGTAATAAATAAAATGAGATTTTGTTTGTGTAAATCTCCCTTTGTAATCAAACTAAAGAAAAGTATCAAGATTATTACCAGTGTCCATCTGGAACAGTTCATCTGTCCTTCAACTGCATTTTCAAACGACTCAGCAAGTTCAGTTTGACGTACATGACAACAGATTCAGTTGCAAGGCATAACATACTCCACTGTTCAAGAGTTTGGGGTCAGGAAGACTGTGTTATATTTTTGAAAGAAGTCTCTTGTGCTCATTTGGTGGCATTTATTTGATCTACAGTAAGAAACGACAGTAAATATGTATGTAATAATTTATTCCTGTGATGCGACGCTGAATTTCCAGCATCATTACTCTAGTCTTCAGTGTCACATGATCCTTCAGAAAACATTTCATATTATTTTCAGTGTTCAATTTTCAGGATCGTTAGATTAATAGAAAGTTCGAAATAACAGTATTTATTTGTGTAATATAAAAGTCTATTATAGAAGTCTTCACTGCTACTTTTAATCAATTCGACAAATTTTGCTGATTAAAAGTATCAACCGCTTTTACAAAAAAAATCTTACTGACCCCAAACTAAAAAAAAAAAAAAATAGTGCATACCCAAAATCTAAAATATATACCACAGAGGTAAACAACAATTGTAAAAAGTGTAATGAAGTCAGCAAGCAATGTAGAAAGCATGTCTGGTGATGTCATTCAAATCAAATGGACATGAGGATGTGACATCAGCTCCGTTCCAAACCCTCGTAAACTGCCTAAATATAAAAAACTTTTTATTTCTGGATTTTATTTAGTATTGAATGAACCATAATAGCACTATGTAGTACACATATAGTATATTTCCATATTTCTAATGTCAGCTTTTTTTTTTTAATCTTGACACACCGCCTTCTCTCTTCTAAATCAAGCTAAGGCGGCAACATATTTATTCCACCTACATTTTCTGAACCAGGTTTCCTACGTAGGCAGCTCACTAGGATTCAGAATAGACTGTATAAGGTCACTTGGCTAGCCATCACAACAGAGCTCAGATAGAGCACAATCTGGACTGAAGTTTTCCTTCTTCTTTCATCAACTACTTGAGAAGTGTGTGTCTAAGAACAATAACGAAGTGCTGTCTGCGAGTCGCGACGCGAATGGAGTCAGGACAGTGAGTGGAGATGACGGCCGGAGGTGGGAGACGGCTGTGCTAGAAGTAGAAAACAGTTGGCCTGTACCTGTTTACTCACCTTAGTCCATGGGTGGGCCTTAATCTGCGGGAACTTGAACTCGGTGTAGTTTGGGTTCATTTCCCGAATCTGCTCGCGTGTGGGGGTGCCCAGCACCTGAGACCACAAACACACACAAACACCAGTCGTGATCACAGCACAGGAGCACAGCTGATTCAGACGCACTTCTACAGGACCATCACGCTCCGGGGTTCACTGTTATTAAAATGAACTCTAGAAAATGAAATCTAAAATGAAAGTTAGACTGAAAAACTCATTTAACCAAGCTACAGTATTGATTTTCATTGTGTGTGCTTTTTTAAAATCAAGTTTTCAAATACCTTTTATGGATAAAGCTTATTGTTTTAGACTTTTTTTATGGCAAACTACAATATAATTTCTGCTGAAACCTGCATGGAATGTATTTCAATGTATTGTAATTACACACACACCAGTGAGAGTGTGAGACGTTTTAAGAGAGTTCACCTTAGAAAACTGTAGAAACACCCGTAAATCATGCTAACGGTCTCGTATAAAGCTAGAAACCTAAATCAACTGAGTGTGGCTCTGCAATTGTTGCTCTTCCTATAAACTCATGCAAACGCTGAGATTAAATCTCAGACAGAAGTGGCGGTGTAGTGGCACCAGTACCTTGATGATTTCCACCAGCTGATCCACTCCGCTGTCGCCGGGGAAAATGGGTTGTCCAAGCAAGAGCTCGGCCAGCACGCAGCCAGCTGACCACACGTCTGCAGGGAAAGAGGGAGAGTGAGGGAGGGCTGACACCAAACACTATCCTAAACACTATGAGCACCATGCATTCAATGAACTTACAATGGATTATATTTCTCATAGTTATAATGTATTATAAGTCTCATATCTTGCCATTGTTAACTTGTTACTTTACTAAAGACCACTTATAAATAATAACAACAATAATAATAAAAATATATATATATATTTTTACTTAAACAGCCATAAGATCAGATATCTGATCAGATGAATGTGTAATATGGCACATCTGATTTTAACAATATTTATTGTAATGTCAGTAAGATACTGTAGAGATCTTCAATAAATAACGTCAAGATATGAGACTTAGCATTCATTACAAATTAAGTAAATGTTGCGGCGTTTATGACGCGTCATAAATAATCATACTCATAAAAGTAATGAACACAAATAAGTACATTTTATAATGTATTATAATAGTTTTTATGATTATTTATGAGATGAAACAACATATTATAAGTTTTTCTTTATCATTATGATGCCTTACGAATACTCTTATAAAAATGGGCTTCGCAGAAAAAGTGTTACCAAAACATCGAATTGCATTTAATATAATTCAAAATGTAATACATTTGTATTTAATTGCAATTAACATGCAATTATATTTAGATCACACTTAAGTATATCATTTAAGTACTCTTTTAAAAAATAAAAATACTACAGTGTACTTCTTTTTTCACAAGAGTCACTTTTGACATGAATTTGCATATTTACCTTGATAAGAAGTGATAGCAGCATAATGGAGGAGTAGTTTATTGAAGCAGAAATGATTTGCATGGTAGTACAGTTAAAGCTCATGTACCTATGCTGGAGGTGTAGTCGGTTGCTCCAAAGATGAGTTCGGGGGCTCTGTAGTAGCGTGAGCATATGTAGGAAACATTGGGCTCCCCACGTACTAACTGCTTAGCACTGCGAACAAAAAGACAGACCGTCACAGGGGGAACATCTCTCTAAGTCCCCAGTATAAGGTGTTCATTAACAAACGGCAGATTCACATTCACATTTACAGCCAGCAGGTGTAAGGCAAGTGAGAAATAGATCCCCGAATATCACTTCACCTAAAACCTTTAACAGTATTCTTATGCAGACAAATGTGAAAAGCAGGTTAAATGAGGAAGGCTGAAGTCAGCACAGTTATCTCCGAGCATAGCGAGACCATCTGGAGCCTCCGGTGAGGTGTAATATGGGATTACCAGTTAAACGCACTTCACAGATCCACTAGGGCCGCGATACACCTTTGAAAGGTTATCCGAAAAGCCAACTGACCTGCCAAAGTCACAGAGTTTGAGCACGGCCGTGTCTGGGTCCAGCAACAGATTCTGCGGCTTGATGTCCCGATGGCAGATCCCAAAGGAATGGATGTAGGCCAGACTCCTGAAGAGCTGGTACATGTACAACTGTAGCGAGGAAGATAAGAGTCATCAGGTTACTAACGCAGTCATAAAAACAGCTCGCAAAACAAATTACCCTAAAACGGCATAATATATATATATATTTTTTTTTATATATCGCTTGTAATATCTAACAATTTAATTCAATTCTAATAATAATCCTCCAGATACACTGTTTTGAATTGGATTTTTTTTTTTCAAGGAACACAGAAGGTGAATTTTTGAACAACATAATGGCTGCTGTGTAACATATAATGAATGGGGACTGGTGTTGAAAATGACTTAAAAACCACCACAGTCCTTTTTAAGGATCATAAAGGTGGTCCATTTGACTATTCTGAATAATATAACGCAAGTACAGCTGCATTTACATCAGTGGCATTTTATCGCATCCATTGGTCTATTTTTAGAACCTTGACAGATTATTAGTGATTGATGATTTTTGATCTGTTCATCACCAAAACTTGGAATATAGTTCACGAGTCATACGGAGTACTTTTATGATTATCTTATGGTGTTTTTATGATTGAAAGAGCCCCATTCACATTCATTATATGCAAAGAAGTGGCCACAAAAGTCTTTAAAAGTACACATTTTTTGTTCCACAAATAAAAGTAAATAGGTAAGGATGTGTAATGACAACATTATTTATTTCTCTACAAAAACTCTAATTTTTTTAAGTAAAATATTAATTTAGAGCTCAGAATAACTTCTTCATAGAAATTCCCACAGCGCTATAAAATTCTATTAATTTGCATGATTTTTCAAGTTTATAAATCACTTTTTAAATGTTTGTTTTGTCTTAAATCATTAATTGGAGGTGTGCTGAGACCCTGACCTCCTGGTGGAGAACCACTGATTTAACTTCTAAGAGGAAAGTTCTCCCATATCTTTTTATCTGTACACATATTGTGTGTGTGTGTGTTTGACTATTTATGTCGCATCCTGCCAATAGCAGGAAGGATACAGCTCAGGACGCGGCACAAAGCAGTGATGATGTCATCACAGCAGTCAAGACACTGGTGACGCAGAACTGCTCGGGAGGAGGGGGAACACATGCCAACACACACTCGGCTGACCCGCAGACTCTCCCGCGGGAACAAAGCCCAAGGCTTTCATTCAGGACGTACACATCACTCACACAAACACACAACAGGAACACTCCGCACCTTTACATAAACCATGGGAAGGGTCTGCTTAGCGCGGCTGTAGTGTCTCGCCACTCTGTAGACGGTCTCCGGGACGTAGTCCAGCACCAGATTCAGATACACCTCATCCTTCTGTGGACAGAGAACAAGAAAGCAGATACTTGAAGTCACAGAGTTAAACTCGTCAGGATTTATAGCACATATGTATATAACTTGAAGTCAATGTCTATACTAAAAATGTCCCATACGCTGCATCTCCATGACTCAACAACCAGCTTGTGAAATGTATAAAACAAATAAAATAAAATCTGCTATGGAAACCACACAGAAACAGCCAGTTCTTTAGCATGATGTCATTGTGGACGTTGAGTGCCATGCATTGTGTGGAAGCGTGCCTGAAAGCGAGCGATGATTGTGCTCACCATCTTTACATAACATACATGCTTAGACATTGAAGTCATATCCTCCTGAAGAACTAAAGAAAAGGAAGAGCTCAATAGGGTGGCCTACAGGGCCAGTCTGACCCCTCATCTGATGTCACATCCTGTCTATTATGCCCTTCTTCCTTCCCCCACAAGTTCAGTTGCGAGAGGGTCTATTTCTGCTGAATATGACATGCCTGCAAAAGGACACGAGTCAAACCGACCTCACAGACTCTGTTAAACGTGTTAAGATATTTGAATACAAGAATAAGACCAAACATAAAAGATATAAATATAGATACAAAACATAAAGGGATTATTTCACCCCAAAATTTTAATTCTGCCATCATACATTTTCGCATAAATAACTTTCTTCTGCTGAAAAAAAAAAAAAAAATTATATATAAATATATATATATATATATATATATATATATATATATATATATATATATATATATATATAGTTGTATGAAGATATAAAATGTATAAGATGTGAAATATAAAGATATTATTTCTACAAAAAAGACACTTCTGTTATCATGTACATTGTTTTCAAAACATATTACATTTTTCTGTTGAAAAATGAAAAGATACAACACAATGGTACCATAACGTGGTTATTTTAGCTTTTATTTATTTTTCATGTTTTAAATTCGAAGTTAAAATTTTTTAATTTAAATTCTGTTTTTATGACATCTAGATTTTTCAATGATTTTACTTTCTTTTGTTGAAAAAATGAATAATAAATAATAAATAAATAAAAGTGCCATAATGTAGTCCTTTTAGCATGCTTTTTTTCTTTATGTTTATGTTTTTGTAAACTATTCCTTTAAAAAAAATCTGCATTAAATCTGAAAAAATTATGACAAGTAACAACAAATAAAAAAATAAAAATAAATAATAAAAATATATGTATATATACATACATACAAGTTACAAGCATCAAAGTATTTCACCAGGACACAGTGATTGGCTGCATACGATTAATTTTTCAGTGCCACTGTTTAGCCAAGTCATTTTTCTTTCTCCGCTTTGACTCTGACTGATAAGTAGTCTCTGATAACAGATGTTTGATTTCCTAAAACAATGTGGGAAAATAACCCAAAGCACCCGCTGACTGTGCTGTGCAGCTAAAATTAGCCGTAGCGATGACTCATCCTCCACCCTCACTACAGCAACAGCATCACTTCCTCAATTACGGCCAATCAGACCAGCTCCTGAGATGCCCCCGTCAGATTACAGGGCCGTCTGATTGGCTGCTGCTCTGTGGTCACATGACTTTGTGAGCGTGTCATTGGGTGATCTGTGGCTCATGGCACAGTAGTCAGCGGTAGCAACAGGTAGAGACTCATCTGTCCCCAGGCCCTGCTATTACCGTTTCTTTCACAAACAGCTCCTGTCAGAGCCAAACCTACAGGTGAGGTTATGAAGACATCCAATGAAACTTCTATCATTCAAGATAAAGCCTAACTACATACATGTGAAAACTTAGCCTAGTGAAACTTTAGACCGGTTTGGAAAACAGTGCCACCTCAATCATGCACGAGAAACATAAATCTGTAGGGATGAAAACAAGTTGTTCTGGTTCTGAATCTGCTTCCTCTTAACAATTCAGTTTTTTTTTTCATTAGAAATACTATAAAACCTTAATTCTATGAAACATTATTACAATTTAAAACAAACTGTTTTCTACTTGAATTTATATTTTTTATGTAACTCCTTCCTTTGATGCAAAAATGTGATGCAAAAAATATTAAAATGTGATATATTCCTGTGCAAAGCTGAATTTTCAGCATCATAACTCCAGTCTTCAGCGTCACATGACCCTTCAGACATCATTCTGATATGTTGATTTGATGCTCAATTAACATTATTATCAATGTTGAAAACAATTTGGCTGTAACCGTAATACATTTTTTTTCAGGATTGATGAATACCATTTATTTAAAATAGAAATCTTTTGTAACATAATAAATGTCAATTGAATGCATCCTTGCGGATTAAGTATCCAAAATAAATAAATAAAAATAAAAATCTTACAGCTCCAAACTTTAGGACAATAGTGTAAGAGTGAGATACGTCTGAAGAAATGCTAAATCCTTCATAGCTGCAGTGTGTGTATAAATTTAGTTTGTTTCACGCAAATACAGAAGTCCATGTGGCACATCTAAGAGCCTCTCTCTCTCTTCTTATTTTTGTCTTCGATGTCATTTCAAGTTATCATTTATATGATTCACACAGTTTAAAATCAGTCACTTATTGCATGATGACATTACAACAAAGTGGCCTTTTAAAAAGTGTACTTAAAGGAATAGTTCACCCAAAATGTAAAATCACCGCATGATTTACTCACCCTCAAGCCAGTTAACGATTTTCTTTCAGACGAATACAACTGGAGTTAAAATAAAAAACGTCCTGGCTCTTCCAAGCTTTATAATGGTAGTGAATGGGTGTTTAGATTTTGAAGTCCAATAAAGTGCATCCATCCATTAAAAATGTACTCCACACGGCTCGGGGGGTGTATAAAGGCCATCTGAAGTGAATCGATGCATTTGTGTAAGAAAAATATCCATATTTAAAATTTCATAACGAATAATCTCTAGCCTCCACTAACTGTCAATGATTTTATTGTTCATCAACTTGAAAAAAAAAAAAGAAAGAAAGAAAAAGAAATGCATTGATTATTTAACTGTTCCCAATCGAGACGACGTGTCCCCGAACTGAAATCGTAAATATCAACGCGGTACTCACGATAGCCAATGAGAGCGAGCGAGCGACACCTACCCGGATGTTGCATGTTTCTATAGATGAAACTTTGCAGCCACAAACTTGCCACGGAAGCAGAGTGCTGAGAAAGAAAATCAAGCATATTCTTTTTTATCACCTTATTCACCTATTGTGTTTTTAAACTTAAAATTTTTAGGCGAACTCTTACTGTGACGAGTGGGGCGGGGCCGAGAGCCGTGGGAACGGAGCGAGGCCGGTGGAGTGATTGGGAAATGAGCGACACCTCCTCCACTCACCGGTCTCGAGTCCCACGGAGGAGATCGGAAGGATACAAAAGAGGAGCGAAGACAGTGAAGGACGAGAGAGGACCAGGTCGGGCTTTATTTTGTGTTTGGTTGTTGTTTGTGCGCGGCAGTCGTCCGCGAGGGGCTATTTAGCCTGGTAAAGGATGTGACAATGTTAATGTATCTGGTCTTGGCGGAACAGATCTGCAAAATGCTGCTGCTGCTGCTGAATTGCTTCTGTTGTTGTAGATCATTGCTGCTTTTGCAAAGCAAGTAGGCATTTGCTACTGCCAATACATATGCCGATATGGTGTTGTGAGTATTTAAGACATACTGCTGCTGTACAATAAGCACATATAATAACCCCTGGCAGATCTATACAGGTGGAGCTGGGGAGGGTGGAGGGTTTCGGAGGAACTCTAAAAGCACGCTGCGAATTGTTATATTAAATGCTAACCAGCTATTTGAGTGTGCAACATGAACCAATCAGTTTGTGCCAAGTAGATTAATGCTCTGAATATCATCAGTTTGCATTAACGACCCATCAGCCAGTGCCATCTAGAGGTTAACGACAAAGTTAACATTTGAAACAATATTTATTTACTTTTTACAATGTGTAGTTAAATAGAATGAAAGATATGTGCTGTTTTGACAACACGTCATAATTTCTGAATCATAATTTCTCAATCAGATGCAAAAAGCAATCAAGAAACAGTGCTAATATATGCTCATGGTGTGCTGTAATACTTCTAAAAAAATTAGGATCCTATCTCCATACCAAAATCTCAGATAGCCAGACAGTGATTCATCTTTTATGAATCGTTAATATTGTATGTACTGCACCCAAGAGCTCATGAGCATGAAGTCTGAATGTAATTTTAGTAAGAAACTATGTTTTTACCCACAGGTCAAGAGCTTTGGTTCCAACCATACAATTTTGCAATGTTGTTTGCTAACGTTTGTTGAAACTATGGTTTGGGAAAACAGCAACTGTAGTTGGTTAACGAACCTTTTGATAAAACCACAGCACAGGTAGTGACACGGGAGTTACACTCTTCACCTTTAAGCTCAGAAAAGAGAAAGCATTTTATCATCAAAAAATGACACACTTCACCCCTAACATAAAAGTAATGATGGTCATATGTCAAGTATTTGTTCTCAGTGACTGGACTGTTGCCATATCATTAGAGTCTTGGACACAGCCGTTTGTTTACACCATTCTTCATCTCTCTCTCTTCCCTCCCCTTCAGCCTTTATTCTAGTTTCTTAGAGTTTTAAATTATTTTGTTGACCTGTTCTCCATGCACTCCCTGTCAGCCTTTACCCTGGTGCTCTGTGATTACAGAGGGGCCGGGGCGTGCGTGTGGGCGTGTGAGCGGAAACAAGCTACTGACATTTCGAAAGCGTGTTTCTCAGAGAAGAAAAAAAACGGTGGTCAGGCATTTTTGCAAAGTCATGTGGGTGTGGGAGAGAGGTCGAGAGGGTCTGTGCGTACAAAGAAAGACAGAGAGGTAGATCTGTGGTTGACGATGCTGCAGCGTTGACACTATTTATGTGTGTGTGTGTGTGTGTGTGTGTGTGTGTTTTAATATCTCAGTCAGAGTGTGTTAGGTCTATATATGCATAGCAGATAAAGCAGATAATCACATGGGCACAAATTCTCAGAGTCGATTTCTCACAGGTCAGCATCTGGGTGCCATTAGACTCCATTAGAGATGCATGGCCCATGTAGAGGGGCTGGGTAAAATAGTCAAAAAATATTATTGTAATATATATAATAATATTATTATTACATATTTACATAATACATAATATTATTATTACATATTCATATATTTTTTTAATAAAATAAATACTTTTATTCAGCAAGGATGCATTCAATTTGCATTAAAGTCACAGTAAAGATATTTCATGTAAAAAAAATATATATGTTTCAAATAAATGCTGTTCTCTTGAACTTTCTTTTTGACTAAAGCATCCTGAAAAAAAAAGGTTTTGGCAAAATTGTCTTCAACATTGATAATAATAAGAAATGTTTGCTGATCATCAAATCAGCATATTATGAAGTTAAATGACATTTTTAAAGCAAATTACTCTAAACTGTCTAATGTATTTTTGTAAAAATACTGTAAATGTCTTAAGAGACTTTAAAAACAAAAACAAAACTTACTGACCACAAACTTTTGAGCTGTAGAGATTATCTTGATATTTATGTATTTTCTCTGAAAATACTTTGAAAGTACTGAATGAAATACTTTAAATATGGCAATATTTAATGAAAATATTTCTCATTCTTTTACATTTATATTTTTTATTTGCATTCAGTAATATTACTATTTATACTAATTTTTACTAAAATATTTTAACATATAGTTTAAACTGATTCACGAAAAGGAATAGAACTTACCAACTTTAACAGCATTTTTCTTTAGTTTAAATCAGGGAATCTGCTGTTGGAACATCTGCCTCAATGCTCTCAAGTCAACATAGCCAAATAAAAATCACTCTAAAATTATTGCAACATGATGTTGCCTGATTTTATACTGCCAGCAAAATCATTGCAGGTATACTGTAAATATTTACTGTATAAATATTCAGACAATAATAACGGCACTGAAAAGGGCAGCAGAAAAACACACCGTGATGTAGCGTGAGATTAAACAAACGATGAAGTGACACTTACCTTATCTCCACTGGAGTAGAAGAAGTAACGCAGACGCACAATGTTGCAGTGGTCCAGTTTTCGCATGATCTGAAGCTCACGGTTCTGCAAGGAAACAAACAAGAAAACTATTTACCTTAACTGCTAATAGAGCTTCAGCATCAGATAAAAATAAAAATAAAAATGACCCTTATGTGGTCCAGGGTCCCAAATGGGATTCACTGACGTCCCTTTGAAGCATTATGATCCAGAAAAAACTATTTTCTCCAATCGGTCATGAATGAATTGATTTACTCATTCATCAATAAACTGCTGATAATAGAACTGTAAGAGCGACTGCTATATGTGAAGTGCAATTCAAATAAAACACACACATAGCAACAAATAAAGTCCTCGAGAGTTCCTCGCTTAGAGGAGTTGGGTCAGTTTCTGACCCACATCTGACCAGAATAGAGCTACTGAAATGGCCCATAACCATGACAACCAGAGACATCGGGCGGCTTCCACGAGAGAAACTGGCTAATCCAGGGTTTTATTTAAAGCACCACCCACACTGTGTGCATCTGAGAGAGATGCTTCCTCTATTTACAATCAGGGCAGCAGAAGATAAATACAGGAAGACTTCATATCTGATGCAACTTTAAGACTTTTGAGGATTTGTTTAATCGAGGCAACATTCACTTTGGAAAATAGCAGGGCTATTCAGTGTCTGTTTGAGATTAAAGTTCGGTTTGGTTTGGTTGGTGTGAAGCGGTCTGACAAAACAAAGTCCACTTGAAAAGGTGGATTGGGTCAAAGTGGTTACTTTGGGATGTTTTGCAATTAGTATGAAAGAAATCTGTCTAAACTGCTAGAGATGCCATAATTTAAATCAATGCATTTCATTCTTTCATTTATTTTAGTAATCAGCTACTTTCTGCTTACTTGAATTATCACTTCAAGAAACGTTAAGCAATAAAACTTTATATTATTATTATTATTATTAAGTTATAACATTTAAAGTTTTGAGTTTAATATTTGGTTTTGCTGTCGTATAATTAATTGTGAAATTACCGGTAATGTTATCAGGAACTGAATTTTGGATGAATGAAGTGTGAAAAGTAAGAGAGGGAGGGGTGTGGAATCAAACTTGAGTTTGTGTGTGTGTTGTGTGTGAGACCGATCACACGGTGAGTGGTAATTTGTGAACACACTAGTCTCTGCCAGCTCTGCAAACACTGTCACTCTCATCAGGCCACTCCATTCACACACACACACACACACACACACACACACACACAACTTCATCACTTCAGCCAAATCAGATGACAGTTCGAATCTTGTCTCAAACATCACAAACTCTGAATCTACGTTTATACAATGGCTGTTAGGTTAAAATGAGGGTTTCTCTTATTTACATGAAACCATTTTAAGTTTTTTTTAGAGAAAACATAAATATTTAGAATGAATAATATCACACTCAGAATAAGCAAAGATGGAATATCTTAGCTACTGTTAATTGCCTTCTAATACAGTTATAAACTCGGTTGAGGATAAAGCAAACAGCACCTTTGCTTCATGCACAAGGCCAAGTACACAATCACTTCATGGAAAATGATTGATTCCTCTGAAAAACCCCAATTACATCACTTCAGCTGAACTATTATATCACACGAGCATCTGAGTAACAGCAGTGCTGGATTACTGGCTTCTGCTGACAAAACAGCACATGGATGTGTGTGTGTGTGTGTGTGTGTGTGTGTGTGTGTGTGTGTGTGTGGTGCTGCTGTGTACACACACACACACACACACACAGAGAGAGAGAGACATTACCAATCAAAAGTTTGGGATCAGAAACATTTTATATGTTTTTTAAAAGAGTTTCTTATGCTCATCAAAGCTGTAATTATTAGATAATAAATACAGGAATAAAAAAAATAATATTGTGAAATATTATTATGGATGTAAAATAAAATTATGTTTTAATATACATTAAAATCTAAATGTATTCCTGTGATGCAAAGCTGATTGCTGGAAACTATTGTGCTGCTTAATATATATATATATATTTTGGAACATTTGATACTTTTTTTCAGGATTCTTTGATGAATAAAAAGTAAAAAAGAAGAGCATTTATTTAAAATCTTAATATTTTATAAAAAAATACACAATATACATTACTTTATATACTGGAGTAATGGCTGATGGAAATTCAGCGTTGCATCACAGAAATAAATTATATTTTAAAGTATATTAAAATAGACACTACTATTTTATATTGTAATAACATTTAGCAATTTTTTTTTTCCTTTATTTTTGATCAAATA
This sequence comes from Carassius auratus, assembly GCF_003368295.1. Lineage (NCBI taxonomy): Eukaryota > Metazoa > Chordata > Actinopteri > Cypriniformes > Cyprinidae > Carassius > Carassius auratus. The sequence goes on from NC_039276.1 coordinate 15,323,174, forward strand.
AATGCAGCCTTGATGAACATAATATATATATAACTTATCTAGGTTTTTCTTTAGTTTTTATACATACTAAATAATAATACAAATATCCACTAATGTCAAAGTAAGAAGCTTGTGCTTGTGAGATATGAATAGTAGGACTGTTCTAACATGCTAATATCATGTATATATGTGTGTGTGTGTGTGTGTGTGTGTGTGTGTGTGTGTGTGTGTGTGTGTGTGTGTGTGTGTGTGTTTGTTGCAGGGTGAAGGTCACACAGATCAACACTCCTACAGATGCTGACACACTTCACACACACAGATCCTCTCTAGGAAAAGCTTTGAACAAGAGAGGGAGCAAACTCCATTGAAAAGGAAGGTGGAAAGAAATGACAGAAATAACAGCAAGAGTATCACGTGAAGCTTCACAGATGACACACACACCCCACAGCGCTTGACAGGAGCTTATACTTGACGTGTTTTGCACGTGTTTCACAAAAACAACAGGTGGCAGCTTAGAGAGGAGAAACAGAACAGCATAAGACAAGTAGTTTACCAAACTTTACTTGGTAAATATTAGTGAGGATGACTATGTTTTCTGACTAGTGACTGATTTCAAGAGGTCAGTGTTAGCATGTTGCTAGGATAACAGCGGAGTACTTTAAAGTTAGCATGAACTGGACGTTAGAACCAAATTTACTTCAGTATTGTGACATATTTCCCAGTAAAACGCATTATTGAATGAGGAAAAAACTGAGGTTTTAGTGTTTTAGTGCACATCCTTGTAAAGACTACAATGAAGAAACGAATGTTTTAATGTGCACTAACAAAGTGCACAAGGTTCATCTGCTGTGTTTGATGGATGTTTTCTTAGAAGTACTTCTACTAATACATAGAATTTGCTCAGAAGATACAATAGAAAGACGTATAATTATACCTGGACCTTTTGGAACAACCTCCCTGTTGGAAATGTGCCAATGATGACTTAAAATGCTTAAAATGTTTCCAAAATACAGGCAGCAGCACTTTCACCCAAGAAGACCCAACAAGGTGCCAATGATAAGGGCACACAGCTTCTCACACACACACACACACACACCAGAACTCTCTGATATCTCCGTCAGGTCACTGTTCACACGCTGTCCTTCATATGTGACCGTATTCTGGTCACATACAAAATACAATTCTATTAATAATAAAATAAATAAGGATATAGGAACAGAGACCAAAGCACTTTGACGAGAGAGCCTGGGATGTTCTTAAGAAAAGCCTTGAGGCCATTACATACATTCAAGGGACTGAGAAGGGTCTTACCTTAAATCGCTTGTCCTGAAGGACCTTCTTAATGGCCACCAGTTCTCCTGAGTCACACAGCTTGGCCTGATAGACCACGCCAAAAGAGCCGTTCCCGATGACCTTGGTGTCGGTGTAGCTGACCTCCTGCGGCCGGTCAGGTCCCTGTCCAGGGGTCGCCACCACTGTGGTCACTTTACTGCCATCTTTATCTCCTACACACAGATAAAGAGAGAGGCGGCTGTTAGAAAACACAACAAGGTCTCAGTAGTGAGTTTCCTGAGCATTACACATTGTACTAAGTTTGAGAATCAAGAACCATTTTCTACAATTATAAAATAAATACATTAAATATGACTGGTTTTCATGACATTCGGTTCCATTAAGAGCTCTTGCATTTTTTTATGTCAAGGAATGTATCAGTTTTTTTTTTTTTTATTTTTTTTTTTTTATGCATTTGGCATTTTCATCCATTTTCAACCAAACTTGGGTTGCATTCAAAGTACAATTGTTAAATTGTGAGCTTATGCATGCCTTGGGAAATTGAACCCATGACCTTGGCATTGCTATTGCATTCTAATGTTTGAGCTTCAGGATACAATGCTGCACTTTTGAATAAACTTCACCAGTCCTCATTCACTTTTATTATGTTACAAAGAGTGGCCAATATCTCCTTTTGCATTCCACAGAAGAATGAAAGTCACACATGTTTGGAGAGTAAATGATATGACCGAATATACCATTCAGAGTGAACCATTCCTTTAGCTTAAAAACCAAGACATCTTATCTAAATGGCTAACAGGACTGTTCTGTAAATTAAGACCAAACTGGGACACACTTACAGGCAAAACGGAAAAGAATATCTAGCTTGAGCTCACCATTTTACATTACTTTTCTTGGCAGACGTGTTCTCACAAAAGCAGCATAAAAGAAAGTGCATATTTGGCGCTTGGGAGGATTACTTCAGCTGGTGACTTAAGACGCTTACAATGCAAACATAGCACGTGTAATATAATCCTCAGCATGATGTGGAGAAGTTTTCAGAGTGACTTTCTTTCGTTCGGAGCTGTGAGAGGTAACAAACCCAAGAAATGAGTGCAGTGGGCCAAAAACGTAATGCCATAAATCTTTCTTCATTTAGAACATTACAGGGACAGATTTAAAGAAGTCATACAAATATTTACTACGTACATCACCTCTTACAAGACAACTAGGACTCGGCTGAATATAATATGCAATGGTAGAAATGCGTCAACAGATTCTGCTATAAAAAAAAAAAATTGTTCTCATTATAAAAAAAGAATATAAAATGACTCGATTAAATTTAGGTCTCTTGGATGAAAATCAGATCATATGTGTGTAGAGTGATGTATGCATGTGATTTATGGATCTGGTCCAGTATTAGTAGATGGTTGTGACTACTGGGATTAGCTTCTGAGTTCCAGTTCAAAATCCCTGTTAGCTCAGTTAAAGGTTAAACTGCATAGCCTCCGATTGTCTTGTGCCTCTTCAACCCACTCACACCCACAAAAGCCCCAACGAGCTTCAGATCAGGCCTCCGGATCACCTGTTTCCCAATTCTGCAGTTGGTTGCTGATTGTGTTGTAGCAGTGCAATTGTTAAAGAACAGAATCAGGTCTGGAGTGCAGCTTGTCCTCCTTCACCACTTGAGACTCAGGCGATCCCAACCGCATTGACATGCAGCTAGAGCCGGGCAAACACAATGATCTTACGATTATCTGTTTGACCTTTCCCATATCGAGTTTTAAAATCCCAAGATCGACTTTTTAATCAATAGCTCTTTTCAGCAGATTCTCATGAATCATTATCTGTGGCATGCCTCTAAATCTGCAGATGTTGCTGAGTCAGTGGATCCTGACGGCTGCCCCGTGCTCAGAGAGCAAAGACCTTAACTGAAATACTCCCAAATGACTCAAGGATAGCTTAGGATAGGATAGCCCATACCTAGACCCTTTTCCTCCATCTCCATAGCAACTGAGTCATCTCTGAGCCTGAGAAATGTTGTGGCCCACTTGCTAAAGGCTTGCCCACTCATCTGCATGAATACACACACACACACACACACACACACACATGCAGAGAGTGTGTCAAGGGTGACATTCACACTCCAAAAATAACACCATAAAATGCCCATGAGCGAACGCCAGCTCAAGTGAGAATGAAGATCTGCTGGAATGTCTAATGCAGAATTAAAGATCTGAAACTATGACGATCTTCATTTCAGTGTGAAACTATTTGCACGTCATCCCTTTAGTGTTTTGACATGAAGGCTTTGCTAAAGCCGTACGTGATCTTGTCAAACTGGTTCATGGGGTTTTCCTTTACAGGACAAGAAACTACTTCAAATATCCATTCCTCTGCTTGAATATGGAGGAAACGAGGTTTAGTATGCATAACAATGACCAATTCAGCCACACAACTGAATTGCAACCAGACTGCTCTAAGAGCTAAGAATCAGCGTATGAGAGTGATTTCTGAAGGATCATGAGACACTGAAGACTGAAGTAATGATGCTGAAAATTCAGCTTTGTATCACAGGAATAAATTACATTTTAAAATATATTAAAATAGAAAATAGTTATTCTAAATTGTAATATTTCACAATACTACTGTTTTACTGTATTTCTGTTCAAAGTCATTGGTGAGCATCAGAGACATTATTCAAAATCATTTAAAAAATAATTATTCCAAAATTTTGACTGGAAGAGCATATATAGGCAAAATCTTCCCAGGTATATAAATTTTAACGTCTAAATGTCTTTTTAATCACAAAATATTTGAACATTTGTGACCCTGGACCACAAAACCTTAAGTCTTAAGTTGCTGGGGTATATTTTTAACAATAGCCAAAAACACATTGTATGGTTCAAAACTATTGATTTTGTCTTTTATGCAAAATATCATTAGGATATTGAGTAAAGATCAAGGTCCATGAAGATATTTTGTAAATTTCCGACCGTAAATATATCAAGACTTAATTTTTGATTAGTAATATGCATTGCTAAGAATTCACTTGGACAACTTTGAAGGCGATTTTCTCAGCATTTAGATTTTTTTGCTCCCTCAGATTCCAGATTTTCAAATAGTTGTATCTCGGCCAAATATTGTCTGATCCTAATAAACCATACGCCAATGGAAAGCTTCTTTATTCAGCCAAAAATGACACTTAACACATTTACACTTTAGACTTGATTGCAAGGCTGCAATTTATGAAAGCTTTGCTCAGTTAAACCCAACAGAAAGCTGCCAACAATAAAGAAACACATTGTGGATGGAAACTTCATGATAAACCAGGACTGATTTCTCAGTTTCATTGTATGCATCAATTAAGGCTAGAAATGTATCAATGTGATTAACAAACCATATATTGCTTATTCAGGTAAAATGTTCACATGAAATCAACATGGTCTTTACTTTCTTTTATAATTGTTGAAACACATCAATATTTCTGGTGCCACCGATGGATTAAACAATCAGTGACTGTAAACTGATCCAATTCAGCCACTTCTCTTCTCCTGTTTTCCACTGACGTAAACACTTTATCACTTCTGGCTGTGATGAGCCATGTTCAGATGTTACCTCAGAGGTATGTGATGTTCAGAGCGATAGAGAAGTGAAACTAAAGGACACAAAGACAGGAAGGCCCTATCTACAGAGAACATGAGTAAACACGCACCCAGAAATCAACAAACACACAGCAGTCAAGAGCAGGGTCTTAATGTCTGAGGAATTGTGGATGATATTTACAGTATTTCTGCTTTTGCTCTGAGCATCATGACCCATGTCTTGACCTGTGCTCACAGAGAGAATTGCATAGATGCTAGTTTCTTAAATCACAGGTCAGAGACACACACACATCCAAACTGTGCACATGCATAAATCTGTGATATTTAAGCATGGTAACTAGAGGTGTAACAGTACACATATTCATGCCGAAAATGTTATGTCTTTTGGTTCATGGTGTGTACTGAATCAAATTTGTGTTTAGGGAATAGCGTGACTATTTTTCTGGTTTTGAAATACCACGGCCACCTACTGGAGGAAGAGCGGGACATCCTTGCTAATTTAGGACAGGTGCTCTGTAATGTCCATTTCCATTGTAAAATCAAGTCTGCATGTATGCAGTACTACCTCTCCGTATGGTTACAGAGACGGCGCTCGTCTGAAACTTGGAAATCTACTGATGTTTATTTTTTAAATAAAAATGTGAAATGAAAGAAAAATAAATTAAATATTGAAATTTGTGTGCTGCATTTTGGGTTTTCAGTTTTATTTTCCGTTTTTGTGTGTTCAATATATCATTGAAATTTACAACAACCCTTCGGTTCATTTTTCTCTCCATAGGTGAAAAAAAAGGAACAAATGGACACAAAGGTACACAGACTGGCTGAGCACTACAGTGATTTTTTTTTAGGCCAAACATGACTATTTATTTTATTCTAAATGAGTGTTTGAGAATAATTTCATTTTTTTTATTATTATTATTATTCTTATTTAATTGCTGTGACACTCTTTAAAATGAGAAAAAGATGCAGTGTGCAGAGGTCAAATCTGCCGTTTTAATTTCAGCAGCCCACAGGCAGTCGGTCTTTAACCCCAATTACAGAAGAGGGTCATCCAGGACACCTTCAAAACGTGACATGCCACAGCGCAGGTAGAAATCTCTTTCTTTCCACTCATACACACTGCAGATGTGTGGGAACGACTCTGGATTGGTGATTGGTAAAGGACTTGTGACAATTAACCACACACAAACACAAGTACTTAGTGAGATGTGAGAGTGTCGTACAACCCTTGGAAGAACACTTTATTGCAAATCATCACGTAATTACAGTTTTTAAATGAACTCTATTATATATTTAATACACCTCTTCAGGATGACACAAGACATCTATGCTTCACATTAGGGTCCTGATCAACCTGTGCCAGTTTATTCGATGATAATGAGCCACTGACTGTACAGTATCCCTTACATAACTCCACCAGTTGACATGTTTTCAGGGAATTCAGCAGTAGTCATCACTCATGACCTCACTTTCCCTCCGAGCCAATCAGAGCTCAGCATCTCACACTGAGTGGGCTGGCATGTCTGCATCACTCCGCTGCAGCTAATGTTTAATCCTGCTCTATAAATAAACTCCGATCGGGCAGAGAGTGGAAGACATTGTCTGAGAATGGCATGTGGCTGAAATCATGATCATGTGTGTGTTTGTGCCTGTGAATTGCTGTAGGCCAATTCAGCGCTATAACAGGGTTTGTGTGTTGAGACCACTCAAGTGTGTGAGTTCTCCACCTGTTTGCCAGATGACCCCAAACCTCACTCTCAGGGCGATACATTTCCCAGTCCCATTCACACTGCTAGATTCCCATTTTCTTGCTTTCCTAGTTCTGGTTCCCCAAGTTTTCGCTAAATCTATATTTGTATAGTACCTTCTTATTCAGTTTTCAGATCGTTGCTGATCGTGGCACTGCCTTTAAGTGACATTTTGGATGTTCAGACCCCTTTAAAAACACTTCTTCTACTTGACAGAAGTGAGCTGTTGTTGTACATGTATGTAATCAGCCCAACAGATAAAAAACATGCAGATAGTAAACAGGAGTGTGTCCTACTTAAACAGCTCCTAGTTGAACATGTGCTTGAACACCATGGATCATACAACCTCTGAGTAGGTACTTCTTTCGATTTAGTACTTATTATTAATAGTAAAATAGTATGAATGTAATCAGGACGTATTACTTTTGTCGAGTTGTCTTGTGTCACTGACACTCTTAAGGCTTTTTTTCCTGAGGCTAGTGCAGTTTGAAGAATAAGTGTTGAAGAATGTTGAACTTTGGGTAAAATGCAGCACTTATCACTGTCATTTTTTGTCAGCTGACTAATCACAGTGGAAGAGAGGCGGGACTAATACCCCCACCCCCCTGCTTGTACTATGATTGAACAACAATAGCAAAGTTAGTATTGCTTGTCTCTCAGAGTATTCATGTTTTACCAGATGGAATATCCGGACTACCACAATAATGTTGTGAAAAACAATTCTTGGAGAAGTATCTGCATCTGCCATATTACTTCAGTTGATATTATGCCCTTCATTGGATTCAGGGTACATTAGTTCATGAATTAATGGGAATCGAACCCATGACCTGTTTGAGCTACAGGAACATCACTACACTTTTCTTAACTTACACATAATCGCAGGACACCCTGCAAACTCATATAGCTGAAAATCTGCAACCAGCGTCGAAAATCGATGACTTCCGGCTGCTTTGTTGCTACAGATCACTGTATGTGCTGAAGGACCCTTTATGACTCTGGTCTGATGTGAGATTTTTGGTTGATGTTTTAACAGACAGCCGGTGTCTAACTGCAGGGCAATGACACACAGAGAACCAGCGGGATACAGGACAAACACACACACACACACACACACACACAGACAAACGCACGCAAAACTTTGATCTGTACCAGATCACTACTGCCCTCCTCCAGACTGTGTGTGACAAGTATCTGTGTGAACCACATGCACAGTATGCAAACCTCTGGCCACCCATGTCTGTACAGTCACCAGCAGATTATTCTTGAAATCTAATCTTTCTGACCCCAACAACACACACACACACACACACACACACACACTACACAATTCAAATTGGCTGCCTCAGCTACTAAGGTCATCCAATGGTCACACACATGATGAAAGGCAAAGACACATAAGAACGAGACAGGAAACAGCAGCGGTTTAGGGAAGAGGTTCAGGATCCTCCACTACCTCCACAAGCCAAAATTACCATAAAGAACAGAAAACAAAACAGCAGAACCCACAATCAGAGCTAAAGGGGAATACATTTTATAACAGTGCTGTTAAAGTCCATTGTTCCTTTACCAGGGTTGGTTCTAAAATTCTCAAGCAACTTAATTTAACCAGAACCAGAACTGTTTTTTTCATTTTCGGCTTTCACTCAATCAAACATTTATCAACACACATACAGTACATAGAGCACATCAGCCATGCTTGCTTGGCATGTGAGAACTAACATCATTGTGAAATCCATGGTCCAAATCTTCAATATTAATAATCAACACAATATATGAAACTTAAAATCATTTAGCAGACACTTTATCCAAAGCTCCTTATGTTGTATATAAGGTACACACTTTGACTAGTTCTTAACATTCCCTGGGAATCAAACCCATGACCTTGCTGTTGCTAGCACCATGCTCTACTGTTTGAGCTAATTGAACATGCTACCATCTCATCGGCTTCTATGCCATGTCATGTATCTTTTTCTCTTTCAGAATAAACAGACCAATTACTTGATGCTGGAAACATTTCACAGAAATGACCTTAAACTTTAATGCTATCGTTAGGTATACTACTTATATCATATCAACTTGTGGAAAATGGGCATCCGATGACCCCTTTAAATACTATTGTCGGAATGTTATTATGTCACTTAGTATGCTAGAGCTGTTTTTATATCTGAGTGAGAGAGTAAGTGTGTGTCAAGGAACGGAAATATGGAAGACTTTCCACATGAAAAGTGCAGCTTTGATTGGCAACTCAATCTGAATTTCTCTCAAGCACAAGTAAACATTGCTTCAAGGCATTATAAAACAGTAACAATCACCCTTTTATCCCTGCAGGAGTGTGTATTAATCTGTGTTTTCGTGCGTGTGTGTGTGTGTAGAAATTGTAGAAAGTGTGTGTGTTTTATTTAAAGGTCAGAAACTATTGGTTACATGAATAAAATCACAAACAATGGTACTTGTAAATTAATTGTATAACTACAAATTGATTAATTCATGTTTAATATGTTTGTTTGTTTTGGTTTTCAAATGGATTATGAAACTTAAATACAGCTCTAAAAGCTCTAAATGATTTTCAGAATTGTTGCAACTCATTTGCTTTAGACCATCTCCAAACTCATACACTCTTTTTTCATTTTACAAAGGAAATTGCAGAGATCTCAAAATGGGTACCAAGGTTTTCAAGTCATTCAGGGAATTGTGTATGGGGGAAGTGAGAGAGAAAGAGAAAATGTGAGGAATGTACTGACCCGTAATTTGGGTTGCTGCAGAAAATCTGAGCTGGAAATGCAGATTTTATCTCCTGGTCCATCTCAGTGAGACAAAAATGTCCAACCATCTTTTTAACATGTCTCTTCATATATCCAACAGAACTAGGCCAATGATGGGGGTGAAAAAAGGAATTACAAAAGTATTTTTTTAGGCAGAAAATTGTACTTTTTTTGATTAGTTTAAAATTTAGTACTTTTACTCAAGTATATTTTAGGTGTTATATCTCTACTCCACCATTTTCCCTCTGTTTGTGGTCATTACATATGTGTTTTAATTTTATTTTTATCCATCAACATGATGGATAGTGAGAGGTTAATCGGTCTTGTGACTCTCGTCAAATCAAATTATGCATAGAAAACTTTTAGTGCCAACTGGTTATAATCCTGGCTGCCCAGAAGTGAATTCTTCAAGAATTCATTCAGTAATTTTCAACATCTTCCTCTAATATGTCAAGATATTTCAGAAATTTCAGACTTCTGCTTACTAAGTGATCTGTATGCTAGTCTTTCTACAGGGCCTTGAAATTTGGCTTGATGTTGTGGGGGTAATGCATACAATGTTAATAACTCAAGCAAGTGTCACGTTTATAATGTGGTAAATTCCACTCCCACAAACTTCAGTATATAAGGAGATGTGCGATCTGCAAAGAGATGTGGTTTTTTAAAAAAGTTTCCCCGGAAATACTTTCCTATTAGTGCAATTATTTGCTTTTGAATTGTATTATGAGCATAAAAACTTGAGTAAATGTAGGATTATAAAAGGTAGGGGATGATGCCCCTTCTAGAACAATGTGCTTTTATGTCTAAATTGTAAAAATTATCATGTTCTCATTTCTTTATCACAAAACACTAAAGGCCCATTCACACCAAGGACGATAACTATAAAGTTAACGATATAGTTCTAAAAATCATTCGCAATATTAAAAAATGGCAGAGCCAACACCAAAACTATAACGATAAATACAAAGAGAAACTATTGTTGGAATCACTTTAAAAAAGCATTTTCTCCAGCTGTGAACACAAAAAAATTGACAGCCAATCAGGATCCATCCTGCTGTAACAGGATTGAGAATTTAAAGTGGCAGACAAGTGTGCGCTTAGACTAAACATGATATTGTTCACTGTTGGGGGGACGCTAATATGTTTAGTTATCGCTCTTGGTGTGAGTGGGGCTTAAAGGTGCTTTAAGTTTTTGACTCTATTAAAGCATAAAAATACCATAATATGTTTACAGATATTTAAGAAACGCCCTCGTTCATAGTCAAGTGCGCTCATTCCTGTTGATGTCATGTATCTGACAACCTTAAGGCGGGCATACACTGTGCGATTTCTGTGCAATTTCGGCAAGGTACCAACTCACACTGTGCGAGTAGATCGCATGCGATGTAAAGCCAAAGCTCGCGATTTTTGTGCGCTCACTGCACGGTCCGATCGTCGTTTTGCGATTTGACTGCTCACACTATACGCGGGGAATCAACTGAATAGAACTAGTTTTTCTGTGTTGTTTAGGTGTATTTTAAAGAGTTTGCAGTGAAAATTTAAACTGTCGGATGATATTCTTAATTCTTTATGACAAACAACAAAAGATATTGTGAAGTATATATTTTCTAAATGTTCAAATTGCAGTGTACAGCGATTATTATAAGGGGGTATAAACCACAGCTTAGTACTCACTACTCATGAGTATTTTTAAATAAGCTACTCTTACTCTCACTCAAGTAGTTTTATGGAAAAGTACCTTTTTACTCTACTCTAACTACATTTTTGGAATGTAATGGTATTTTTACTTGAGTATATATTTTTAGTACTCTTTCCACCACTGGCCAATGAGTCTGCTTTATTATGGCTTATCGCGGTACTTTGATTTCATAAACCGATCATTCTGTGCAGCACTGATTCATCTAGAACAAGCTTACCGAGAACTAAGGATTTTGTAATACACGGCTGTCGGTCAATAGTGGTGGGCGGGGCTACTGCAATCAAGATCCAAACCACTCGTTATTTGAGCCTGTTTTGGTTTTATGAAAACTTTAAAAAAAGACTCTAAGTTTGGCTTCCAAGATGGCTGTGTACACAATTCCAACACACATTTCTGTCCAAACACCTTGTCAAAGTGGATTTTGCATAATAGGTGCCCTTTAAGAGTTGCGGTGTGTACAGAAATAACAAAGGCTAAAGGGACAACAGACAAGTTTACATGGATGTCAAGCACTTTAAAATGCTTTCTGTGTAGATCAAGCAGACCATAACTGAAATGCCACTTCCCTATAGTCATGAACTATGGCCAGTGTTACAAAATAAGCCAAAATCCTGATGAGAGATTAGCTAAATGTAAAACAATAACCTTCTTCACTATACTGAGGTATGTAACACCGCTGTACACTGAGTTATTTAAGTTCAACAGTCCAATATATGCAATAATTAGGCTTCAGTTTCTTTATGATTTAATTCCTCTATGGAGCCCTGATGCACTCAAACTTTATTGACATTTGGGAAACACATTCTGTGATAAGGCTGAAACATCAATGATGACAAAAAACATCTCACTTCTCTTTAACCAGAGATCTATGATCAAAGTCAGATCATTTCCTGACGTCACTTTGTATCTCCAGGACAGCAGCAGGAGCGGTTTCATCTTCTTATGTACATGACAGTCAACATTACTAAAAACCTGAACTTGCACAAAGACTTCCCAGAAAATTCAATGACATCTCCCTGGCATAGTAACTAGCTCTCAACTCTCTTTTAATTCTGTTCCATCACCAGCCATTCATGCATGACATACATTAGTGTCACCCCCGACCATGAACAACCCCGCTGAGATCAAACACACACTCCACACTCAGACCCCAAATCTGATCTGGATGTTTCTTGGTCACATTTTTACAAAAGACAAAAGACCCTCATGTCATTCCAATCCTGTAGTATTTTTTTTTTCTCTCCATGAATAACAAAACTGGAGGTGTACACAACCGTTCAAAAGTTTGGGGTTGGTAAGATTTTTTATGTTTTTGTCAAGTCGCACTAAAGTTATTGTTACATAATAAAAATACAAAAAAGCTGTAATATTGTGAATATAGCTGAATTTCTAGCATCATTACTTTAATCTTTAGCGTCACATAATTCTTCATAAATTATTCTATGCTGATTTGGTGAAACATTTCTTATTATTAATAGTGTTGAAAACGGCTGTACTGCTTAATAATTATGTTGAAGCAGTGGTACATTTGATTAAAGGAATCTTTGTTGACTAGACACAAAAACATCTTACTGACACAAAATTTGATGATCCATTTGTAGTACATATTGTAACTTTGACAGCATAAGTCAACATCCAGTTTTGCTATATGGAGAAAACGAGCTCAGACATTGTCTAACATCTGTGCGTCTCACAGATTCAAGTAAATAATAAAAGATCAAAAGAGAAGAGTACATGAGGACACATTGTCCATTTCAATTATCAACTATCTATTTTATAGGGTCATCAAGGTGCTCAGCAAACGTTAAAACATGTTGTACTTACTTACTAGCAATGCATAATGTTTAGCAGCACCAAATTATTGTATATCAGTCATTCAAATCTATTGCTAACTGGTCTTTCGGTGAATGCACTTGACCTGCGAAGTGATATTACATAATATCCGGGCACAAAGCATTCTAGAGTTGTTCTTTGAACTTAAGACATGTCATCTTCATATGGTCTTATCAGTGACAGCATACAGCTGCCTGGAAATGTAGGCTATCTGATCATCAACACAAACGGTCTCTGGTAAGAGTACACAGTACAGTTGCATCACATGGCCTAGATCAACACCATTTAAATCTAGCTATTCTATCACTTACACATTCTTTTATCGCAAATTAAGCTACCATTTCAAGTTTGAATGGTTTTTTCACATTTTTTCATAAAAAAAAATAAGAGAGAGAGACTGGGTGTGGAGAATTGCCAATATAGAGTACGTACAATACATGTACAGCTTAGTGAGCCACACCCTGGAGCTGAGCTGCTCATGGCTCGCTCTTCCCCTTTTTCTTCTCAGCTCCCATCCCCCAACACTCACTGAACTCACGGTATAGGAAAGCGGCAAGGGGCCCCTGGACCAAGAGTTTGCCTGAAAAGGCTGTGATCCTAAGTAGGTGGCTTAAACTTTTGCTAAAAGAGCATATTATTTGAGTAATGTGCACTGATATTTTGAGTGTAACATATAAATTTGAAAGATTTGAATCCACCTTTTACTGAACCACTTCATTTCTTAAAGATGAAGAGTTGATAGTTACATTCATTTTTGTGAATAAGTTCAAACTGCTGGTGAATCTATTCGTTTTATCACTCAAAAATGTTCCTGGATGTTGCCATGTGGTTTATAATTTAAATGTTTTAGCAAATTATAGCCACATTTCACAGCAAATGCATAAATGTATCCAAATATGACTTTATCTTAGCAATATTAGCCAACCCTAACTGTGAAAGAGGAACAATGCCAACTAAAGCCATATGTCTTCTGCGGCCCTTAATAGTTTAACACTATTTTTTTCACTAGAGCCTCCTGTTCTTGTCATTGAACACAACCATCAATCAATAACATGATAAAAAGAGACACCCAAGAAGACAATCACTAAACGCTCGGCTTTATGCCGTAAAATTAACGTTGTGTCCATTTACACAATAATATGGTCAGTACACTGGCTTTTAAATGCTAAACAAGGATCTCATTGTCCCTGGACAGCTGCCTTTTCCGGAAAACAAACTGAGAAGAGGGGGTTGGGGAGGCGGGCTGAAGAATCACACGTCCCACTTCAGAACCAGCTGCTACGGCCGACCACTAATGCAGTCTCCTCAGATCAGCTGCCAAGTCACACACATGTGCACGCTTGCAAACGAGAAGAGCCGTGAGCAAATCTCTTCATGAGCAAGAGAAAAGAACACAACATTTTGAGAAAAGGTGGCTTCATTGGAAATACAAAAAAAGAAGATGTCACTTATAGTCAACAGTACATGTAAAGAATTTTGTGTTTGGGCAGAAAGGCGCATGAATTGTGAGCACTGGTCTGCACCTACCTTGAAACTTATCCTACCATGTTATCATCACAGCCTGCAATGTCCAGCTTTTTGAAGAACACACTCTTCTCTTCTCCCTAGGTATTCATCTGACTCATGGGTTGCCTTCTTCCAAACCTAGTACTCCACAATTTGTCATCAATTAGAGAATACTTGGTTTCAGTATATCTGTCCAAACAGAAACCCTGTGTAAAACCTGTTGGAACACGTCTGTTGAGACTGACACCAGTATGACAACATCATTGCTGGCATGTGGCGCTTGGCTTTTCTTGTCTTCAAGATCTCTGCTGAATGGAATTCAGTTTCACACTTAATAGCTGTTACTAAGGTGACCGTGTCACATCAATAGACTTCCTAAGATACGACCCAACAAGAAAAAGCAGCATGTGTATTATTAGCATGAACCTTGTTGACAAGGGATAGGGTAAATGAACAGAAGGAATAAGAAATCAGATTAATAGATTCATGTATAAGAAAAGAGTGAGAGCCTATGTTTCTGTAATATAGCATATACATAGAGTCAGCAGTTTCCCTTTTAGCCTCTAAGCAGTCTGTAAAATGGTCCTGTGGGAGCCTGGTATTTCTTCAGTTCCTCTCCTGACACACTCAACAGAATTTACCTAGAGGCAACGCACTCAATCTTAAAAACAAAAAACAAAAAAACAAATACAGAGACAGCTCAGCAATTAATACTTTCCGGAATTAGTTCAACTGTGAGGATGATTCTCTGATAAATACAACCAAGATGAATACAGCGTGCGCAAGGCAGAGCTGAAAGAGATTTCTGTACATCCCAGTTGTCTTATCATTACATGGGGTACATTACATGTCAGACCACCCAGTCAATTGAAAGATAAACTTCCCTTTACCTGTTGTCAAACGCTCATCTTGTTTTAAAAAAAAAAGGCTAATAACTTGATAACACTGTTTAATGTTTAATCATTATTAAAGTTCAAAGATCCTAAATGCACTTTAAGAATTTAATTGTCTTTAACAAAACAGTATAGAATACCATAAACATAATTATCAGTATAGGCCACATCCTTAATCAGTCTCATGAAGCCAGAAACTATAAAACTATCCTTTCAGAATCAGGTGTTCAACACAAAGACAAACAGTTCTCAAAGGAGATGAATTTTACTTTTAATTAAGGTCCTGAACTGAACAGCAGTTTGTTGTTAAGATCATTTACTTTGGAGTGTGTAACAGTTCATATCTGTTTTTGATTTCGGCACTTCAAAACACTTCCTGGCATCACACTTTGTAGAGCTCCACAGTAACTTCTTGTTGATGGTTTCATGAGACTGAAAGACAAGTTCTCCTGTGTTGTGCGAGACAAAGGCTAAGCTAAGCATATAAGCTATGAGAACTTTTGTGGCTTTTCGGAATGAATGCATGTCATCAGAAGGAACTGCAGTAAAATTCCTGAAGCACACTGTCAATCAACTGTAAATAGCACATTCCACTGGTTCACTCGGTCCCAGAGCTAACGTTAGATCCTGTATAAGTGCTCCATACATTGTGGCAAGAGTTCAACAATGTACACAAATTTCCTTTTAAAATTAATTATCACATACTGTAAAAACCAAACTTAGGATTTCTAAAAATCTCAATCCACATTATTTCCAGTTTTCACTCAACCAAACTTTTAATGTACTGTATGCATTTTTGCAACCTTAAATGGCTAATTCAGTCTGCACAATGTAAGGGTTATATTTACTGAACCCATGAAAGGGTTTGGCATTCACAATTTTCTTTACAGTGCTATTTCCTTTTGAAGCAGGAAGGACAGAAAAAAATTAATTCCTCTCCTGTTTCAATAATGTCAAAGATTCATGCATGACTTTCGTTTAACATCATGTATTAATCATCCAATGCCAATAAAACCAACACACAGACCCAAAAAAATGATAAAAATAAAACATGCCAATACTGACTTCCAAAAGCTGTTATGAGCAACAACAAAAAAAAGAAAAACACTGATCAACCTCAAAGGTATAAAGCTAACTGACATGGACTAGAATTTTTTATGTGGTCTTTAAGTGCACATATATCTGGAGTTTTAGTATGTTGGCAAAATGCAATATTTGGCAGACCTGTTCAAAGAAAAAGGGACTATTTCTATACTCTTCACTGCTGCTGAAGCAATAATTCCTCCATTCCATCTGTTACTGTTATATGCTACTTGGGATTGCAAAAGAAGCGATGGATGTACACGTGCAAAGGTACAAGGAGTTGTGCTGAGGGTGCAGGATAGCTTCCACACATCCACAGAAGCTGACAGAACCAGATGATAACGGTGTGGGGTAAAAGGGTGACACCCTCTTTACCAAATCCACAGAGAGAGGTGAAAGAGAGAGTGTTTTATACTGCTGCGGGATCGGGATGCAATTTTGGACAGCTAACAATTAACTCAACAGGGCAAATAAAAATTAAAAAGCATGTGCTGAAAGTATGCCTAAATTTGTTCCTTGCAATAAATAAAATATGATCATATATGATATGATCTTGATCTCATACCTTACAGTCAACATTAAATGTTTTTCACAACAATACATTTACATAATCGACTTTCGTAGGACGGGACTAAACTGTATCCATTGGGAGTTGAATGGATCAGGAAAAGTGGGCACTACATTTAAGGGGAGGGGTTAAAAGAAACGTCAGCTGAGAGTAAAAGACGTTTTACTGGAAGAGCACATAATTCAATTTTGATAAAAAAATTGCAGAGACAAATGTATTATGGAATAATATTTAGCAAATTACTCTCGCACAATAAGATCAGGAACATGCTTTTAGAAAGTGAATAGGGCTGATTTTGACTTCATGTTGACTTTAAGTGAATAATTATATATTATAACCCAAAATAACTATTGTCACACTGTGAATTAAAAAAAAAAAATTGTAATTCTGGACATATAGCAATGAAGTTTGAGAAAATACATCTGAATGGGCACATTCCTGTCTCTATTACTATAACAGAAGAGGGGACAAAACAACATCTGTCTGAACACAGATGGCACATCTGTAGTACCATAACAGCGACATCCATCATTGAGGCTGCAATGGCTATTGAGGTAAACTAAAATGAGCTATTTATGTGTTACTCGTGATTCCTGCTTGTGAACATTTTTGGGTCACGTGTGTAGTTTTAAAGGCTGGCCGAACAACCACTACTTCATTCAGCCCAACTTAAAAAGAAATGTACAGTACTATCAATCCGGGCAGTTCTTCTGTAGTGTTAGATAAATACATATATAGTTTAAGCATTGTACAAGGTAATGAAACCAAGAGTTGGTTAGGGGTGAGCAGGAGTGTGCTGGATCTGCAAAGCTAAATAAACACTCTTTAAAACCATATTATTATAATTAATACAGACACATGAAGTGACAATATGATTTCTTTTGTTGCAAAGTTCTTTCCATCTGGCTTTTCAAGGATGGTTCACTGATTGCTGTAGCTAATGCAGTGAAATTATGATTAGTATCCATTTAATTAGTAACTGATACAGCATGATCCTATATATTTTTTTCCCATTGCATTTTATTAGTATCTCTTCACATATTAACTATTTCCAACTAGTGCGTATTTCTATTTCAGATTTACAAATAATTAGTCCTTTAAGGACTTGGGGTGGGCAACATACCAGTAGACATGATAAACCTGTAGTAATCTGTTTAAATTATAGTCTTGATCATGGTTTTTAACTAATTAAATCTAGCATTTGCTTCAGTTTTTTTATAATGCTTAATTGAACGGTCAGTTTTTTTAAAGTTATAACTAAACCAATGTATTTCTTTTATTATTATTGTATTTTTTTACTGTAACAATGTACAATTTGTAAACTGTAGCATTACTGGTCACTTGGGACTGTCATTAGTAGCAAATAAATAACTAATAATATAATATTCAAGTAACTAACTGAATTGAAACTAGTGAAACTGAAAAAGTTACTAATCATTATTTGATTACTTAATTTTGAGAAATGAATACTGTAAACATTAAACCAAGCCAGTCACGATCTAATCACGTATTACTTAAGCTGTAGTACCAAATAAAAATAGCTATATTAGTTAATAAGTATTATCATTAATATCTGTAGTGTAACTAGCAAAAATAAAAGTCCCTAATCTAAAAAAAAAGTATGTAAAAAATAAAATAAAATGTTATAATGGCGAGCTGTTGTCAGCCTTGGTGGCTGTTCATCTCCAGACTGATTCATTCTAATACACTATAAAGACCTTATCTTAAATGAATGCAACTAAAGTTAACTCGCCACCAACCTGCCCAGAATCAAAGGCAGTCATGCCCGTTTAGCCCATGACAGGGTCATGTATCGGTTCTGCTGAGGGATAAAGCACACTTGGTCGATTTAAAATGGGGCACGTCGTATTTCACCCAAAGGTGACACTTGAAGACCCTCAAATCTCTGCTCACGTGCCTGACTGGCTCGTCGCGCCCATTCTCGGTTATTAAAGCGCCCAGGTTAAGTCAAACGGCACGAGCAGCCTCGCCAAAGCACTAAAAGCAGATTTCCCGGCGTCCGAAAATGACAGGCTACTTACTGCTGACTTTCATGCTGCCGAACGCTGACGGCTGCGGCACTGGCTTGCAGCTCTCTGCGAAGGAGGTGGTTCTGGGCCGACCGGACATTTTCCAATCCGAAATCCCACGCAGACGTCTCTCAGAGTAAAATACGACCGTTAGTCTTAAACGAATCCGTTTCGACCAGTGGGAAGCAGTTTGTCTACGACTTAAATCAGAAGGAAAATGGGCTAAAGCGGCTCGGCTGTCCGGGGTCCCTTCGCGATCGATTTATTCAGGGAACTTCTTCAGATCAGATCATAATTTTCCTGTGATTATCAGTTTTACCTTCAAGGATGAAACCTCAGATAAATTCGGTCATGAATTAAGACACTCATGAAATTGGCCTTTTCCCAGTTCCGCTCGAACGAAACCCAACGATCCTCGTCTCTTTCTTTCCCTCTGACAGGAACAGAGATTTACACAAAGAACACGGTCCGTGTCTAAAATACCCTCAAAACGCTGAGAAACTGAAGTGGTTTTTCATCACCATTCAGTATTTTTCATATACTGAGGTGGAGACCCAGTGATCCTGTGGCACCAGCCATGGCGGCTTCCTTGCTCTAACCAACGATACTCAGAATTTTCCAATTGCCAAATTTCAAGACTGATATCCTCGGCCGCCCCGACCCACTTAACTCCATGCACACGGATGACCAGATAAGAAATCCCAAATGTACACGGGTAGTTCAAGAAACGAGCCAAACGTGCGGTTCCGAAAGGAAACGGTGATCAGAATCCGCACGGTAATTCAGAAATTTCCTTTTTTATATCTTCTCCGTCGGTCTGTGCTCGTTCTCTTTGTCACTCCGGCCGAAGAACGTAAACTGCGCGATCTGCGCAAGGGTTGTGATAGAGTTGAACGGGAGCACAGCTGGGGTTACGCCACTTCGCTGCGTCAAGAATCAGAAAATGTGAACGCGCAGGAAGGCCCGTGGAGGTCGGCGCCAGCCAATCCGGCGCCTTTCCTCGTAGGTGGGCGGAGCGACGGCCAGACACTCAGCCAATCGAATGTGTGTGTCCGCAGAACACATGGCGTAATTTGCCAATCTGTGTTCTGCAACCACGCGCGGAAGTTGAAAGTGGGCGGGTGCGTGGAAAGTCTGATTGTAAAATCATCCAATAAGCGTAAGTAGGGAAATTAAACGGACCAATCGTGAAGAAGCATCAAAGGCGTAAAAGTAACCAAACTGCACTGTTGCTAGTCAGCTGAGCTGTGATCTATTCCGTCACCTGGCGCTTGCCAATCGTAAAAAAAGGATAAATAAATAAAATATTTGCCATTCTAAATGTAGGCTATACATATTACTCACGCTACTCACGATTATAATTATGTAGCCTATTTAGAGCCTTAGTATAATGTAATGTGTCTAGTTCCTTTTGAGCTACAAATAATAATATAGGCCTGCAAGTGTTCCTAATTAAAAAAAAAAAAAAGTATCTTAAATTAGGATATTTAACACAGGAGAATTGACAGGATGGATACAATGGTCACAAAAAGACTTCAACATATACATTTACGCTACTTCAAGAGAAGAACCCTAATCCTCCAGAATATATTTCCAATAGATATCACTTGCTTTCACTTTCAATATATATATGTTTGCATCCAAGTTATACGACATTTTGCCCAGTATATTCTTAGGTCAGCAACACATTGTAAGATTGGCAGTGAATGTGCATCTTAAACCGTGCTGAAAAGAGAGGTTTTGCAGTAGCATCCCAATGCTAAGACAGCAGAATTACCGTGACCTTTAAACGCTCTAGTTAAAAGAAATTTGTCATTTGCAAGTTTGTCTGGCTCTTACATACAAGCAGTTTCATTTTGAAACATGTTCTATTCAAATTGTGTCTGACATTAGCTGGTGACAGATGTGGGGCAGTTTTAAAAGCTCAAATGAACAGTTCATCAATGGTTGAGTTTGAGTATGCGGTTTGTGCATTCATTTGTATGGGTTTTGCATGAATGTAGCATTACATAATTTGCACACCAATGGATCCTCTGCAGTGAATGGGTGCTGCACCATTATATATATATATATATATATATCTTTTATAGTAAATACTGAATGTGAAATTTGACAAACTGGGCAGATTGGCAGATTCTCTCTTTCCCCCGGCCATCAATATTATTGTGGTTTTTTGAACTACGGTGAATATTCTATTTGTTATTCAGAATGTTTCACAATGTCTGCATTTATTTTCTGTTATCACTCTTTTCTGTGATGTGATCATGCTGCTTTGAGAACATTTTATGATGATGTTTCACAAATAGCCTACATTTGCAATAGAGCAAGTGATGCAAATAATGCAAGTTGCAGTTTTCTTTTTTTTTTTCTTAATGCAAATACTTCCTTG
The DNA here is from genome assembly GCF_003368295.1 of Carassius auratus. Lineage (NCBI taxonomy): Eukaryota > Metazoa > Chordata > Actinopteri > Cypriniformes > Cyprinidae > Carassius > Carassius auratus. The sequence goes on from NC_039276.1 coordinate 15,344,541, forward strand.
GCAAGTGTGGATGTGTGTTTGCATACATGCACAGATGTATAAATACAGTTGTACACATTTATTCACATGCACAACAAAGATAAACACACATCTCAAAATATGTTTACGAGAGGGACACACAGATATAAACATTCACACATACTAAAATATTTACAGAAATGCAATCCAAAAAAAAAAAAACATTTTAAACAAACAAAGATGCAGCTTCAGTCACATTTCCTCTATAGAGTTTAAATTAGATAAATATGGAGAAAAACAAATATATAACAGCCTCGGTAAACATAGAACTTCTACAAAATTCCACACACAACAAAAAGAATAGCCCAAAATAAGTACTACATTAAAACCAAGGCATGACTATGGAATGTTTTATGTAGCACAAAATAAGCATTTTAATAATGCAAAAAAAAAAAAAAGATTTATCAACTGAGAAGATTTAATTTCTAGGAAAGCCTTCTGAATATCACAGAACTGTAAGAGCAAATTCAACTGATCAAAGCACTTAGTAAGAATTCAATAGAAAACACAAACTTCAAAAAGCAAACTTCACAGCTGATTGTTTTTATTGTTTTGATTAGATTTTTTTTGTTTTGTTTTTTGTTTGTACAATATTTGCATGGCAAATCTCCTCATCTGATCTCTCTTTTAGGCTACACAGCTTTCCTAATAAATTATAAATAGGATTTTACAAAACAGCCATAACCCTCAGTTTTGATTTAGAAATGCATAAAAAGTGTATGGATATTTCTGAAACCCTATAATAATAGCGTTCTCAAACAAATAAGTGTAAACAAATACCTTTTTTAAGAAAAAGTCTTGGTATTGGCTCATTTTCATTATTTATACTACTACTTTATGGCCCAGTACATTATTTTCAGTTTAGTTGTTTTTCCTTTTTTATAATATACATTTTATTTCTAAAAATGTGATCGACCAAATTATGTGTATACATCTCCATCATTTTCAAACATATCTTTCAATATAAAAAAACACAGTATTACAGATTATACCAGGTTCAGTTTGACATCCGAAAACCTGAACCTTGCCAAAAAGAAAATAAAAATAAAATACTGACCTCGACTCATTAACTTTCCAAGATATTTTTGACTTTAGACCACCAAAAATGGCTAAATACATTTTATTAAACATGTAAGTTTTAAATAATAATGGCCATCACAGAAGAGGGGTATTCAAGTTTGTATGAAGTGCATTTTTAACATACAGGGTCAAAATGTTTGGAATGATTAAGATTTTTTTTATGTTTTGTAAAGTAATTTTTTTAAATATATATATATATTTTTTTTTATTTTTTTTTTTCTGTGATGCAAAGCTGAATTTTCAGCATCACTACTCCAGTCTTCAGTGCCACATGATCCTTCAGAAATCATTCTGATATCCTGATATTACAGTATTACTGTTTTACTGTATTCCTGATAAAGAATTTTGAAATAAATGCAGCCTTGCTGAGCATAGAGACTTCTTTCAAAAAACTTCTTACAGCAGTGTATATCTAAATAATTCAATTAGGTCCAGACGAAACAAAAAGAGCACCACTTAAAATACAAATAGTGGTCTGTTCATACAAAGGTTGGTTTGAGGTCCACTTTAAAGTTTACAGCAGGATGTGGTGACTTGTAGAAGTCCTCATCCTCGCTGTCGGAGGTCCCTGAGGTGAGGCTGTCTGTGGAGTCGTAGGGGTGATGACAGGCCCCGCAGTAAGGCCGCTGGTAGTAACAGTAGTCCTCTGAGATGCTGGACTCTGAGTCTGAGTAATCATATGACTCCTCTGAGTGTTCAACCCCCTCTATTAGTCCAGCAGAGACAGGCTGAGGAACCTGTCCCGTGAAAGGTGTAATGGAGCATTTGTGAGAAGAACCTTCCCAATGCTTCTGTCCCGAGCCACAGCGAGCCTGTGCTTTCTCACCCCTTCTCCTCCTCTTTCCCTCATGCCACAAGTCTTGTCTTTGAGAGTCATCGTCCCTTAACTTTCCATGGTCCTGTAGTGCTGGTGCCCTCCTCCTCCCTGGAGGAACCGAGCCTGGAAAATAGTAAGGGGGAGGTCCACCTCTTGAGGAGTAAAAAGGAGGTCTGCGTTTACGCATGGCATAGGGTGAGATGGTGGGAAAGAAGAACTGTAGAGGAGATTGAGGAGAAGGAGCCGTGCTCAGTTCATCTGGATTGAGGGACAGGCTTCGCGCCCGGTCGGGGGACTTGGCGTCCACACTCAGCTCCTGCAAGATCTCCTCTAGCTGCTCATTAGTTACAAAACCCAGTCGCCCCATCGGTGACACGGCGGGAAGCTCAACAGAAGCCGATGGCACTGGAGACTCAACCTGTGGGGAACTATACGGAGCAGGACCCAGAGGAGGGGAACCCTGTGCTAATTTGTCTCGATCCGAAGGCACGACTACTGGCTTCTCCGAAATCTCTTTTCCAAGACCTGAGTTTCTGAGATTGTTCATGGATGGAACTTCTTCTTCTGTGTTTCCATTCAGACTCATAACCTCATTGGAAGAGCTGTCTTGAGGAGGTGAATACCTCAGGTGTGGTGAAGGAGGAGGAACTTCCCTAGCTACTGGCCCTTCAGAGGATGTTTGCTGTGAGATAGTATGAGCGGGAAGTGATGGAGGAGGCACATAGGGAGGTGGAGCGAGCGCTCGGGTGGGAGCAGCTTCTGAGTATTTCATCAGAAGAAGAGTTGGGGAATTAGGAGATACCACTGTGGTCTGAGTGGAGGTGGAGTTGAGGTTCGTGTTGGAGGAGTCTATTTCTCCTTCATCCAAGGGGTGGCTAGCAGTCATCAGTTTGAGCAGCTTGTCCTTGGCATTGTTCACTTGTTCCTGTAGGCTATCAATAACGGCATTCTTCTGCAAATATGGAGGACACATGGGAAAATTGTTTAAAACCTCACCACCCTAATCACGATCATTATCTAGAACGACACAAGTAGGTGTAAGCGTGAGGTGCCAGTGTTACAGGATGTGAGATCACAAAGAGCTGCCTTGAGGAAATGTAAAACAAAGGAACCAGCCTCACTCGTGGAGTAGTGACGCAAAACACACTGCTGTCCACACCCAAAGCTGGAATTCATCATCACACACTTACTAACCAGTAATCACTGTGTGGACAAAACTAGTTCCTCGCTTTACTCAAATCAGTGTAATCAAATTAATGCAGAGATTTCATGTTGGAAACAATTTCTTTAAGCCAACATCTCAAACATACATCTTCTTGATTTAGTTTCAGAATTAAGAGACATGTACAGGTCCAAAGTATACGGTGAGCATGGAGGGATGTGTTTGCCATCTGCACACTATCAAGTGGACCTTTGTTTTCGACCTGCTAATCATTCACACATGCACTGTTGTCCCCGCAAACAGAAAAACTGGGCTATGTGCGGACATTAGAAGACAACGAAATCACACATGGGTCTTTGAGATGACTCAGAAAGTGGAGAAGCAAAGCATGCCGTGGGCTTTAGAAGAGCACTTCCCTCTACTTTGTGGTGAATGCTATACATGCTAAAAGGAACAAAATTAAACGGAAAGTGCATCACTTTGCTTTGAATAAGAACGCAAATGTAATAATTATTGTTACCTCACTGATGAGTCTTTTCATTGAGTCATTTTCTCCAAGTAGATAATAGATCTCATCCTCGCTGTACATGGAGTGTGTGGTCTTGCTGGGACTGCTGAAGTATTTGGCCATTTGACTGGGGTGAGCGTTTGTCTCCTCTTCAAACTGCCTCCACTGGGTCAACTAGAGCGACGGATAATAATAACAAGATGTAAATACAGCAAGGGTATTCAATTATATACATTACTGCACATACATTAGTGTCTGATGTTCAGTTACTGAATGAATTAGTTTTTTTTTCTTTGGTATTTGGCATCAGGCATTATCAGGTCTGTGTGACTCATTGACCAAATGTTTTCCATTTTATGCCAGCCTTTTTATCTTAACCAGACACACACACACACTCATAATACACAGATGCAGAGCTCTTTGGTTCGGATCGATCTTTAATGAACTGCTGTAATCCACACTGTCATAAAAAGCCGACATTAGCAGTGTCCTCTCCAAACGTACAGGATACATACACATCTGATGTTTGAGCTAACTCATCACCTGCTTCCTCTTCTGTGCTAGATTTATCGATGGGTTGTACATCAACATAAGCCTCTCGATTAAGGGTTTTCAGACCAGAAACGGCAGATGTGCGACTGAAAATCACAAGACATTGGCAGTGAATTTACCGGGACGTACTTGAGGGACAAACAGTAGACAGTTTATGGCCAATGTGCAGATGAAGATGGCTCCGGACACTACACTGTAGACCACATTGGGCCAGGCGTTCAGGTAAAGAGAGACGGGTACGGCCACAGCGCTCGACATGGTGACCAGACAGACAGCACCTATGATGGTCATAGACTGGTTTACTGGAGGTAAGCTCACATTGCTTGTCAGACCGGCAAGATACGTGCCGTACAGGAGGAGACTGCCCTGCAAAAGAACAAAGAGAGTCCATGTAAAGCAGGTCAAATAGATTCACTGCTGTAATGCATTGAAACTATATATATATATATATATATATATATATATATATATATATATATATATATATATATGTATTTACTAGTCCTTCAACTTATAGTCAGGTGCAACTTATTTATCAAAATTAATTTGACATGAACCGAGAGAAATTAACCAAGAGAAAACATTACCGTCTCCAGCCGCCAGAGGGCGCTCTATGCTGCTCAGTTCTCCTGTAGTCTACACTGAAGACATAGAGCGCCCTCTCGTGGCTGGAGACGGTAATGTTTTCTCTTGGTTCTTGGGTCTAAATAAATGCGACTTATATATGTTTTTTTCCTCATCATGACGTATTTTTGGACTGCTGCGACTTATACTCAGGTGCGACTTATAGTCCGAAAAATACGGGGTATATATAGTGTATGGGCACCTGATGTTTCTTTATTTTACCCCAATACCAAAATAATAAAATATATAATTATTAGAAAATAATAAAAAAATACTATAATACTCAATAATATATAAATTGTTCATATTTATTGAAAAATAATTATTACAAATAAATTTTCCTTACTGTAACATATCCAGATACTACTATTCAAAAGTTTCAGGTCTGTAAGATTCATTGATGCTCCTGAAAGATTATTATGCTATTATGCTCACCGGGCTGCATTTACTTTAAATCAAAATAATAATATTGTGAATAATATTACACCGTTTTGATTTTAATATATTTAATGTAATGGGATTGATTCCTGTGAAGCCAAGGCTGAGTTTTACCTTAAGCACAGAGAGCAGGATTACCCAGAGGTCCGAGTAGAGAGAAGAGCAGGAGTCCAGCTGGGTGAGAGAGTAGGATGCATCCCGCTCAACTACCTGACAAAATATTAATAAAAAACACTTTACATGCCATAAATGATTTGAGCTTGCATCAGTGTAAATGTGTCTCTTTTACAGAATTATTACATCATTTTTACAAGGCTTGAAATACAGTGCACAAGTTACACTGACTACCTCTACAGTGTATTTATGGTGAGTTTTTAACAAGAGCTGAGGGAAAATTCTTTAAAAAGTGTGTGTACCTTCACTGTAGCACTAATAGAGCGAGAGCACTTGATCGGATCCGTCAGAGCCCATGCTGCTAGAACAACAACATCCACTAGCACCAGAAGAGCAACCAAACCCATCAGCTGGATGTCTCTAATAATCTGAAACACAAGAGAACAAAGCACCGTGGTGAAGCCGCTGATCTCAACCCATGATTCATAGCCTGTTCATACACAAACATATATCCCAGCTCACCACTCTCTTGTCGGGCACACGCTGAGTGAACACTCTGTAGAGCCGCCATGTTTTCCCAAGAATGGGGCCGAACACTAGAGAGCTGCCGATACACAGTGTCCACATCCGCGCCTGCCATGGAAATTCAGATGGTTTAGAAAAAGATACACACATTTAGTGCAAGAAAAACTTTTAACCATACAAATCATGACACTGCCTGTTTGTTAAACTGAACCTGGAACTCGTTTAAATCCACAATGAAGTCTTAAACAGGACATCAAATAACTTGTTAAACTACAGAGCTCAACAATAAGGATGACCTGCTGCCAGAGTTTTAATCAGTCAGAACTGAAAATCCCATTCCTCAATATTGCTAATCCATTTACTGTCTTGGTAACTCAAATATATGGTTGTCTCTCATGTATTCTACATTCTACATTTGTCACCATGACCATGTTGTGAGTAGATCTTGTTATATGTTATATGTTTGTGTTCCTGTAGCTCAACTGGTAGAGCAAGTGCCTTATCAAGGTTGGGGGTTCGATTCCCAGGGAACACATGATAGGTAAAAATGTATAGCCTGAATGCACTGTACGTCGCTTTGGATAAAAGCGTCTGCTAAATCCATAAATTTAATTTAATTTAATTTAATTTAATTTAATTTAATTTAATTTTATTTTATTTTATTTTATTTTATTTTATTTTATTTTATTTTATTTATATACAGATTAATGCAAATGTTTCTTTTTTACAAATTAAAAAATGCACAAACATTTGAAACAACACACTAATATTGTGAAATATTTTTTTTACAATTTGAAATAACTGTTTTCCATGTGAATATATTGTAAAATGTAGTTTAATCCTGTGTCACATGATCCTTCAGAATTTTTTTTAATATGCTTATTTGCTGTTCAAGAAATATGTATTATTATTACATGTAATAACTATTAATAAAAAATAATAGTTGTGCTGTTTAATATTCCTTGTGGAAACTGTGATACATTTTTTTCAGGATTCTTTCCGTTCGAAAGAATCCTGTGTTACATAAATATCTTTACTGACCCTTTTGAAAAGTTGAATGTGTCCTTATTGAACAAAAGTATTAATTTGTTAAAAACAAATCTTGCTGACCCCAAACTTTTGAACATATTTTTTCTTTTTTGTAACCACTGCTAATCAATCCAAAACAGCAACACACACACACACACACACACACACACACACACACACACACACTTTAACTAAATCCAGAGACAACAGGTATATAATCAATCACAGATGTAGTGTTTGAGAAGCCTTACAGCTCAAAGTAATCAAGAATCCTGTTAAACATGTTTGGTGAAGTAAAAGAGGTTTATGGTGTTGTAAAATGTAGACCATCATTTAGCATTTCAGAGCAATAGGCCAGCTGCATGATTAATAGTGCTTTAGTTAAACTTACATAGAGAAGAGGGTCTTAGTTTCTGAATGTCAACTCCTTCTACCTAAATAACCATGTGTGTGTGTGTCTGTGTGTGTGTGTACCTGTACTGTGTTTGATCCCGCTCCTGACAGCGTTCCTCTCTCCTCCAAGGCGAATAAGAAGCCGCTGCTGTATGTGAGTACACTGCCACAGAGAGTCAACACATTCAGATTGGGACTGGACATCTTCACTATCCTGTGTCAGAGGTACACAATCAAAATGACCACCTGTCAAGCAATAAAATCCCGTTACAGATCCAGAGATCCTGTACCTGTTGTTTTTGAAGCGCAGTGTGAAAACGAGGAAGAAGAGCGCCAGCAGAATCCCAGAAGAGAGGAGCGTCCAGACTACAGCACGGAGAGCAGGAGACAGAGATCGACTCGGTGCATCCACACCCCGCTACACACAGACAAACAGCACAATACAATCAATCTATACACTACTTTTTAATGTTCTTTAACGTTTCTTACGCTTACCAAGGCTGCATTTATTTGATAAAAAAGCATTAAAGACAATAATATTGTTATTTAAACACTGTTGTCTATGTAAATATATATTTAAATTGTATTTAGTATTTTTGTGATGCAAAGCCCATTTTTCAGCATCATTACTCCAGTCTTCAGTGTCACATAATCCTTCAGAAATCAGTCTTGACATGCTGATTTGATCCTCAAGAAACATTTCTGATTATAATGTTAAAAATTATGTGCTGCTTCATATTTTTATGGAAACTGTTGTACATTTTTTTTTTCAAGATTCTTTAATGAATCAAAAGAACGTCATTCATCACTTTAAATAAGAGAAAAAAATGCAAAATAAAAGCGTTTTCACTAGCGGCCTCGCTCAAACTTGTGGATCCTATACAGTTTGTGAATGTAATTGTGAGTGTGTGGTGGAGGACGGGGTGAGTGTGTGAACGCACCGCTGCGAGCGCACACAGTCTCTGCAGGACGTCCCAGCCCTGCTGACTGTTCACTCCTGGATAGATGAAGCAGACGCCAGACTCACAGTGAGAGCTGCAGTTCAGTCCTGCCTCCATCACTGCCTCAGCTCTATCTCAACTCATACACACATCCTGAAAGACAGAAAACAACCTTCACACAACAGAAACAAACAAGTCACAGATCTTGTCAATCAGCAACAGTGGCATTTACCTTTTTGTCACCACAAATACATGGAAATAATTATTTAAAAAGCACATTAAACACGTTGTCTTGACATAAGTTTCAGGTTACACACTAATGTGAAATACTTGATTCTGATTGGTTAAATTCATGAGTGCTATTCTGTGCTCACTGACCAAAAATGATTATTTCTTTATTTCTTTTAGATTTTTTTCTAAAACCGCTGTTTTTAAATATGTTATAGCAATATAATTAAATACATTTTACAATACTTTAATAAAATAAATATTTTTTTGTTACACTATGCATTAAAAATATATTCGAAAATCTCATTTTAAGTACACTGTAGAAGACTGAACACAAGATGGCGCTGTTATTCACAGTGTCAAATCAAATATAGCTACTCCTCAGCCTGTCAAGAATCTGTTTATAAGACTGTAAATTAAAAATGATCTGTGGTCATTTATGACTGTTACTATTTTTTTTTTTTCAGAGTTTGTTAGAGTGACTTCTTCAGATGAAGGTGTACGGCACATTGCAGATTCATTCCTCGATTTATAATAAGATTGACTTTACTGCAGTTCCACAAAGCCAGTTGCTTTATGTGTAAATGTTAACCATACTAACTCTTTTTATACATTGTATATATACATATGTGTACACAAATGAGAAAATCTTTCCTTATGTTTAATCACATTTTAATACCAAACATCTCGGAGTACGCAAAAAAGATGGAACGTTTTTCAAAGAGGACATTTAAAGCATCAAGTTGAATTTCCTCTTATAATCAGTTCTGAGCACGTTTTTGACATTCCAGACGGTCTTTCTCGCACCCAAACAGATCTTTAGAGATGTTCTCCCGTGTCACGGTGAACATTAGAACATACAAAAGTACAGACTCATTCTCCTCTTCATTACATAATTATACCTCTGCTGTTTAAAACCTATCATCACACTGATCCTCAGTCCATAATGAAAAACGGAGGAAGCGCTCAGGCTTGTCTCCACAACACAAAGCTGAAAGAGCTGCAAGTGAGACAGTAAATCCCACGCGGATGCACAGATTACCAGTCACAAAGCAGCGCTGTGCGTCACATCAGCAAACCAACCGCGTGTATGAGCCTGAAAGGGCAAACCACATTACCTGCGCTGTGATCCTCTCACAGTCTGATGTGTTTGAATGTCTACAGCAGCTCGTCCCATGTGCCAGGCCATGTAAACATGAGCAGCATAGCATGTGTTTTGCAGGTGATTTTTCAATGCTGTGATCACCTCTTATTGTTCATGATTTTTTCAAGCCTGCTTTTGAAATGTTTTAAATGTGGGTGTGTCCTCTGTCTTACTGAAAGTATGTGATTATGAGCATTGCATGGGGGTTATTGGCATGACATGCTTTTGGGAAGGTGACACATCCTTGCCCATTCTTTATAATTATTTTTCATAGAAACGTATCCTCTATGAGACAAAGGTTTGTGGCCAGTAACTTACTCCATTCATTTATTAAATGCTTCCATTCAGTAAGGTGCATGCAATTTCATAAAAGTAACAAGGCATTTAAAATAGTACAAAACATGTATATTCCAAATGAATGCTGTTCTTCTGAAACTTTATATTCATTAAAGAATCTTTAAAAAGAAAAATTTAGCACGGTTCCCACAAAAAAAAATTAAATAAAATTAAACAACATTTTCAAAGTTGTTAAATTGTATTGAAATTGAAAATATTAGTTTTACTGTATTTTTTAAGTCAAATAAATGCAGCCTTTTTGAGGATACAAGGCTTCTTTAAATAATGTTTCAATGATATAGAGAAATAGTTACTGAACCTAAGATATACACTTTTTGACTTATAAATGTATATAAAGTTTCATTTAAAATACTGATGCTGATTTAAAAATACATCAACTATCCATTTATTCAAGTGTGGATCTCGTAGCTTTCATTATCTTATATTTTTATTAGTAAAGTCACCGATGTCTAGTCAGAAAGCTCATTTGTTTATGAATCGGAGAGACTTTATATGTGTGTCAGTCTAACCTGGAGCTTCAGATGAAAGAGTGACTAAGCTTTAGTGAACGCAGCAGTGACTACATGAGCTCTGTGAGTCAATGAGAGAGTGACAGCATCTGGAGCGCAGTGTGGATGTGATTGAGACGGTCTGTTCAGGGCTTTGAACGGCTTCAGGCACCTGAGGCAAAGACGTTAACGCAAGCACCTCACAGACACACAGTTACCAACAAACAAACAGACAGATACAAGCACAGCAGGACTCAGAAAATGAACACAAGTACCTGTTGAAAACTGAACTTAAGTCATCCAAGAATCAATCAACACTCACTATACTGAAAAAACAACAGGCAAACCTATGATATGCAAGCCAACTAGCATTTACTGTATCTGACACTAATACAGAAATTCGTCATTATAAGATACAAGAGCAGTAAAGCAGTAAGTTAGTTTGTGAGAATGCATCTGTCTCACAGCTTTATATGTAATTTAACATGTGATGCGGGTCTCAGGAGACGTGTGAGATGTGGACTTGAGTCCAAGAGGAACGAATTCTTTTAAATGCTAGTTGTGACTTTGCAGACTTGAACTGATGAGTCAAGATGAGTCACAGACTGAGCCTCAACCATAGCTGCTGTTTACTACAGAGGCAGCGTGCATTGATTTATATGGAAAAATACAACAGCCCCCATCTATGATGTCAAGATAGATTCGTTTGTCATCTTCTGGTCTTGTCATACATGTAATATCACATCAAGTTCATATCGTCTGTCTGTGAGACTGAAAAACATAATTGCTGTCAAACATGACGTTATTCACACTTCCACAGCTAGAAATCTAACTTTAATATTTAATAATAACAATCACATATCATAGACACGGTCTTATTATCTGAATAGAATAGAAAATACGTGTTTGGGAATAAATTTAATTCGTTTTTGCTATTAGTGTGTTTTTATCATTGTATACAAAAATTAGCATGCATATTAAATTGTAAGTTATTACTAAGACTTTAAAGCCTAATTAATTTGTGGCTCTGCTGAGACCCTGCAACTATAATAAGAAGTTTCATCCAGTATTCATTGATTTAGCACTGTCTTGTGCGCATGGATGAAGATCAGCATGAGCTTTAGTAATAACATCTCTGGATTCTTGATTTCTGTGATATAATAATAATAATAATAATTCCTTACATTTATATTGCACTTTTCTAAGCACTCACAGCGCCTTACATTGTCAGGGGGAATTAATGAATTAATAAATCTGATGCACACATGCATTAATGAATTGCTTATTAAGGTATCGATTATTAAAAGCTTCCTCTAAAACATTTTTTTTTCAATCAGCAGCAAGGTTTTCATGATGCATGATACATTTCAAGCAAACTGAAACCGTTTCAAACTGTGCACAATGTTTTCAGATTAATGCAGTCATATTAAATTATATTAAATAATTATTATAAATATTTATGGTATTTAAATAACCATTTAAATTATGTTTTTACACTTTCTGACAAAAAAAAAAGTTTGTCACTTTAGTTTCTGTCTTTATTAGGATCATCAAAGCATTAGTTCAGGCATTTTAGTGCTACTCAAATTAAATCTTTTGAGCTAAAACTTTGATTTATTTGTCGATGACTCTGGAAATGCTGTGCATTATAAAGTCAGCTGACTATATAACACTTTCATTCCTTCTGCAAAGGCACCAGTCAGCCGAAATCTAGCATTCACATTAAATCCATATTGTTCAGATTCAGACTCAGATGTGTTTGAACAAGCATGCGTTACGGTCTCAGATTCATGTGACACTCTTTTCAGGGTGGTTTGGAAATTCCTGTAAAGTTGTTCCTCCCTAAAGATGTGTTGTCACGCTCCCAATATAGATCTGTAGTTTACAGTTTCCTGCAGATACGACCGGCGCAGAGAGGCATTTCCGACCATTTTTCCCTGTTTCAGTGCAAGGGGAGGCGGTCTAAAGACAGAGCAGAGCCGGCCTGTGCGTCTCAGTTCAGATAACTATCACAAGACGTTCAACACAAGCTACACATGCATCCTGCGCTGCTGTCTGCAGGAATATGCCTCAGAGAAAACGCTCTCCTAGGGCTGTGTCTGTTTCATTCTCCTTAGAAGTACACTTATCTCTCCTAAAGGAGTAAACAGTGTGTTTAGCTGTTGTGTATTTGAGAAAAATGCTGATTCTCTTTTATTTTAGTCATCAGGATTTTTAAGTAAGGATACAGGTTTTCTGTTTGTGAATAAGACACTGATGACTGCAGAAAAGCAGTGTGTTTGAGGATCATATATTATGAACAATCACCCTCACTCTCTTTTAATCCGTTTAGCAATTTAATCTAAGCTGATCTTGTATAAGAATGCCAGTTATTATTGGTTTACCCCCCTCGACTCAACACCCACTGAGAAGACAACAATAACCCGCGAAATGAAAGTCAGGGCACATCTCAAACGGCGGGAAGAGTAGTTTTGTTGGCACATTTACTTAGACAACTTTCTTTGTTTGGTATTTCTTTAGCAAGCGACGTGGAAGGTACAAATACCTAACTAAATAATACAAATAATAGCCTGCTTAAAATACAGTACTGATGTAATAATTAAATGTAAAGCAATAGTTATGTTATTATTTGATTTTAAAAAAAGAAAGAAATGTTGTATGCACCATACTTCTGTGTTTAATAGTTTCCAGGTAATTTTGAGGGGTGTTTCACATGCAGCTTCCTCATTTTGCCGAGTTAGATCTGTGCATATTTTGTTGACCCATATAATGGAACAACATTTTAATAAAAAATATATATCTAATGATATTTAATCCATATCCCTATACCTAACCTTAGTAAAATCTAAAATCAGAGGACATGACAGATGAATGACAGTTATGTACAGGCACCAAACACTGATTGTAAGCCTAAAGTTCACAAAAACTATAAACTGGTTCTTCAGATCTGAGTTAATGACAGTGCTGTTCCTGGATCAACGTCTTTGTTGACCCTCGCACTTAGTAAAATCAGGTTCTGCAGCATCTGCATGTATTTGCCTTAGGAAAACAGATTGAGCAAACCTGTGATCCATGTGAATGAAAGGTGCTCCTGTTCCCACATCCTTCAGCGATCCGGCACAAACCGTCCCATGAGAGAAGAGACATCACATAGAGCGAGAGTCAGGGGTGATCCGAGGACTCAGGCTGTAGATTTACAGTTTTAATGGTCTGTGCCAAATGATGAACAGCAAACAGTACATGAACTCCTGAAACACTGAGAGAGAGAGAGAGAGAGAGAGAGAGAGAGAGAGAGAGGACTGAGTCAGGGACAGAAAGAGGAGGAGACACAGACACAAGTTCATTTGGAAGTGCACTATAAAAATTGGATATACTTTCACTTTTGTTGGCGTATCTTAATGAATTCAGGCTGATTTAGTTATTTGAAATAATATTTTGACTTACAATAATTGCATTGATCATGTAACTTTTTTTTTGAAAAGCTCGCACTGTTAATTTACTTTCATGTTTAAAAATGATATTTGGCTTACTTACTCGTTTAGTACAGAGGAGCTGATAATAAAGTTAATTGACTTCTAGGCTAGTTGATTTAACTGAGAGGTCTCGCGGGACAGGGTGGATTCTGTTCTGCACGGGAGTCATTATAAAAAAAATAAAAAAATAAAAATTCATAATATACCTCCGTGGAAATAAATACACTCGCGTTTATCATACCTGCTCCGCTGCGCAGTAATGAGCGCATGTGTGTTATTTTATTATTATTAGTCTATTATTAGTATTATTATTATAATAATAAACACTTTCATACATATGCCAATGATAAAATCCAGGCTTTCAAGAATGGCCAAACAATACATAAGAATTTAAATTCGATTTTAAAGACGAGAGAGAGAAAATAATAAAAATAAAATAAAAAAAAAATTAGTGAACCGCTGACGTCATCTCGCTCCAAGCGCGCAAAAATAACGCGGAAGATCAAAGGTATTCTTAAGGCAGTTAGTTCATTCCCATGGGTACTTGTTGTCGTATTCTGAATTTCTTCAGAAATTCCAATTACAAGTTAAACCAAGAGAATTTGCCATTGTTTTTGATGCAATTCCAAAGAGTGTTATGTTACTTTAAAAAAAAAAAAACTTTTAACTGTAACTTAGAAGTCAGCATTAATCTTTGTGGAAATATTTTCATTGAAAATACTGATGTTATAAAACAAGATTATAAGGAATGCTCTTTGTTCTGTGTCCTTACCTGCAAGTTTTTTTTTTGGGGGGTTTCTTTATTTGGTAATTTCTCTTGGGTTCAAGCATGGAAACTGCCAAATAAGTTTTGTCTCAATAACAAAATTAAGGAAGTGTCTTACAAAATATTTCATAGAATTTATCCTGCCAAGGATGTTTTGGAAATATTTAAGCTTAATATTGTATTTGTATTTACTCAAGATTATTTTCGAAAGATTTGGAATTCTATATTAACAGAAATTGCAATTGAATTGTAAAGAACAACATATTATACATTTGTTTATTTTGTTAGGAAAATTCCATATACATAAGAAAAAGTGGGATCAATGTAAACCAAATTTTGCACATTTTATAAACGACTTTAAATTATATCCTAATCTCTTGGAACAAAAAATAAATAAATAAATAAATACATAAATAAATAAATACATTTCGTAATGCTCTGAAATCATTGGAATGTATGTAATTCTTTTTTTTCTATCTTTGGCAGGTAATGTTAATTTGATCTAGTGAATATGTAAAACCTCATGTTCTTGTGGCTTTGAATTAATAAACCATAAAATAATAATAATAATAATAACGCGGCAGATACGAAGTCTTCTTACTGTGGGAGTCTGGGCATGCGGTTAGCTTTTCCTTGGAAAAGAACGACAAAAAAAATCGCCTGCAGCGTGCAGCTTTGTTTCTTTAGTCAAACTGAATGTACAGTGAATATAGTTATTCAGTGAAGATCGAGGATCGTTATTATATGTTCCATGACACAGTGCTGCAAATGAAAATATCACGTGCAATGCAAGTTGTTTATTGTGTAGAAGAAAATGTAACTCTGTGGCCTATATTTGTGTCAGCGTCAGTTGTGCTTTTCACCAGAAGATGTCGCTGTCGCACTCGGCAGTTCATACACAGACGCCAGAAATAAGGTTAAAACTTTAAAAGCAAAATCAAAATGGGCACAATATTTAAATTGTACGCCTTATTTAAATAATTTAAATTAAACATACTTCATTTGCAATCCAACTATGGTTGGCATCAAATAGTTTGCAAATATTAAAATGGTATAAAGATATTTCTTTCCTACTACTGGAGGCTCTGGAACTGTAAAGTCTCTTCCTCTGAATGAGTGTGAACCTGGTTAACCTCGGGGCAGATGCAGTGCCTCCAGGCTCATGTTGCAAAGACCTGCTAAATCTTTCATCCACATGAGGCAACAGTAGACGAAGAAAGAAAAAGAGGAGATTGTGTTCAACCAATATGCCCAATAACAACAGCATAT
Organism: Carassius auratus; assembly: GCF_003368295.1. Lineage (NCBI taxonomy): Eukaryota > Metazoa > Chordata > Actinopteri > Cypriniformes > Cyprinidae > Carassius > Carassius auratus. Next base: position 15,360,467 of record NC_039276.1, read on the forward strand.
GGCCAATGATGAGTGCACAAATTCAGAAAAACCTTGTGCTATAAAACACCAGCATACAACCCACACTTTCCATAAAAAAAAAAAAAAACACTAAAAAATCTAAAATTGAACATAGAACATTTGCACTTAATAGGTGGATTTACGTGATTCCCACAGTCTCTGAAAACTTGGAAATATTTCAGTAAAATGTTAAAATTATAATTGGCTAAATATTGCTTTTTTATTGTGTAAAAGTTGCTTATGAGTCATGTTTTGAGGGTTTAGCCAATAGTTCTTTTCGAACTACAATGCCTTCCGAATCATTCCTTAATGAATTGGTCTGTAATTATGTTCAAAAACTCCATCAAAAAGATGGTTAAGCATCATGGAAGAGTAAATGAAATTCACCACTGTGTTCCTCACTGTTGTTGTTTTTCTAGAGAAATGTGTAAGTCATAAAAACTTTGCATTGACCTAATTGCAGTCTCTGTTTGATATCTCCACGTTGAAGGTTACTTTTTATATTAGAGAATAATGATTCTACTTGACCTGACCAAAAGTTATTTTACAGCACTGCAGTTATCTTTATGGCTGAGCTGGATTTCAAGATGTAACTTGTATACACAAATAAATCACCGGTGACTGTACACACGATGACAACACTCGCCTTGGTAAGTCATAAAAAGGCAGTAAAAACCACAGAATAATCCTAAAAACCCAGTTCCTCATTCCAGCCACCCACTGTAGTCATGGCACAGGTCTTACTCACCTCCTGTGGCAGGCAGCCCTGCCCAAAATAACAGGTTATGGACTCTCATACGCCGCTGTGTGAATGTGGGTCACATTCTAGACATGTTTAAAGACTGTTATTCCAGAATAAGGATCTGTCCTATCCACGCGACAACAGCACATTCTCTGTAGAGTGAGTTCTGGACATTCAATGCTAAACTTTGTTCACAGCTCTCAACTTACAGCCATTTAATTGTGAAAGCTTCAGTTTCATCCTGGTGACTTTCATGCATCTCAGGTTCCAGGTAATTGCAGCTGTACTGCCATATACACACACGCTAACTCCTAACTCATCCTCAGCCATTGCTTAATTAACTTTACACATGTTTCCATTTCTGTTTTCAAATCAGCCACACACTCATATTGTAGTTCCTCAGGATTTGATTGTAAGTATGCATTGGGAAGAGGAGGATTCTGAATTGTTTAATTGTAGGATGAAGCTTTAGTTGATGCAGTATCCCTCATGACGTGAAGACTAAAGCTCAGACAGCCACACGGCTGTCTGCTTGCACATTCCTGTGGTCAGGCTTCACACATAGGCTATATGATGTGTTCAGGGTGTTATGTGTGTATTACAAAGCCGGGAATGTTCATAATTGTGAGGATTTTTTTGTACAGCTTTGACCTTTAATCAAAACATCTGATACCGATTATTTACCGCCCTCAGAAACCTGACTTAGAATAATCAGATCAATTTTGTACACAGAAAATGTAATTAATTACAGAGTGTCATGCTTTAAAGAGACAGTTCAGGGACAAAAACATGCCACTGCCATGCATTTAAGTTTTGAGACACTGGGAAGTGAAAAAAAAGTTCAGAATTTCAAGAAATTGCAAGAAATTCTGAGAATGAAAGAACAAATTGGAATGTATAAATTTGTGAGATGTTAACTACAAAGTGAAAAATATAAAATAAAAATGGCAAGAAATAATAATATATTCAATGGTCAAGTGGTATTGCATTGATGCTCAGCAAGCCTACCCTTATGAAAATGAAGTGCTATTAGTATACTTCTTTTAAACCAAAAATAGGAAAGTATGCTTTTAGTTTACTTTTTATGTACTCCTCGGAAATATACTTAAAAGTATACTTTACTTTTACTTACAGAAATTCTAAATATATTTGAGACGTATGAGTATACTTGCAGTATAAAACTACTGAACTAGTAGTTTACTGAGACTATACTTCAAAGTAGGGATGCACGATAATATCGGCACAACATCGGTATCGGCCGATAAAAGCTTAAAATGACCATCATCGGTATCGGCCGGTATGAATATTTCTGCCGATGAGGCAAACCGATATTCTCCAAGTGAAATAATTGACCTGTTTTTCAGGTGTGAATGTCTGTCTACATTTGTAAAATAATACATTTATGGTAGAATCAGTACAGAAGAGATACATGGATTTCTCTTCAGTAAAATTAAAGTTTAAATATATCAGGCGAAAATGTTCATATATATCGGTATCGTATCGGCATCGGACAAAATTATTTTGAAAATATCGGCATATCGAATATCGGCCAAAATCCAATATCGTGCATCCCTACTTCAAAGTGTACAAAGTATTTCATTATTTAACTATCAATAAACCTATAAGTTCACTTTTAGTATAATTGCAGTACAAGCCACTAACTTAGAGGTAAACTAGTTGTGTACTCAAAGTTTGCTACTGTTACACATAAAATATACTTAAAAGTATACTTTTATATACTAGAAAGTGGGCCAATTTAGTCCCAAGGAGTATTGAAACAGTATATTTACAAGTATACTACTAGAACTGTGATAGTTGTATACTTGCTACATAAAGTATACTTAAAACTATACTTGAACTTTACTTTACGTATACTTAGTAAAATAAACTTGAACTATATTACTTTTTCGTAAGGGTACCCAAAATACATCTCTATAATTTTTGGTAGGCCTTAAGATTATATGTCTCAAAATATATGGTTATAAAAAGTTTAGGAACCCCTGTTCTAGTTAATAGATATTTATTCTCTAAACTAGTAGCAAGACTTTAAAGGCTTTTCTGAACTCCACTATGAATATGAATTGTTTGCTCTCAAGGTAATAAATAACAGAAGAGAGATAAATGATGTGAAAACAACGATTTATCAAATTTGAGCATTAAGCAAATGTTCAAGCTATGAGAAAGCGAGATCTCAGGACTCCCAACAGTAGAAGTATTGATGTGCACTGAAGTGAGGAGAGACACTCAATGTGCTGTCAGTAGGGGGCCGGGGGGCTTTGAGCTCCTAACAAGTGTTTAAAAAGTGGTCAAACAAACGGCAGGACAAATAACACATCTGTCCCTCAAAACCCATCGAAGATTGGACAAACCTCACAGAGAGTGAAAGCAGGACAGAATAAAGTGAAAAAAGAGTGGCATCAATTTGTGTTACTAGGTCTTTCTCCTTCAAAGAAAGAGTGTCCTGTAAAGAATAAAACTTAGAATTTGGGAGGTGAAAAGAAAGCCCCTCTGTATTCAGTGGGAGTGATGAGATGGCTTTCATGTGCAAATGCATGAACTCAGTCCTGTATGTTCACTGGCCAAACGCTGAATCTCTCGCTGACCATCTGAACCGACAAGCGTCTGGCTAATGGATTCGGAGGGGAATCCATCCTGCCAACTAAAACACATTTAAATTTCAATGATACCTTGAATGTGACATGTTTTACACAGAACTTCGAGATTACAGAAGCAACAGGTAATCACACTGAATATGCTCAGAGAAGTGCAGGCATCACAAACATTTGCAAACGTTAGCTAAGCAATGGAACCACATTATTATCTCAGTGGAAAGTGTATGGATTAAGAGATTGGAGGATGATTTTTATATAAAACATGCAAAAGGAGAACTAGGTTTCTTGGCATCAAATTAAGAATGAATTCTCATGTCATGATTAATGTATTCCCATGTTTTATTAATGTAACCCATCTTTTTAATTAAACTGTGGTTATTAATTGTAGTTTGGTTACTTATGTTGTACTAATTTGTTCCCTTGTTTAGTTTAGTTAAATCATGCCCACTATTTAACTAAAATTTGGGGGGAAATTAATAGGGCTTTTCATACTGGGTAAAGGTATGTTTCACATTAATTTATAAGCTTTTGCAGTGTTAAACCTCACATTTCTGTGCCAAATCGAGTACAGCATGAAACGTTGTATTGTTAGATTGTTAAGTCTACATGCATTGTAGAAATCATTTCAGCATTTGAGTGGAAAATATTGAAATGTTGATGAAAAAAAAAAAGTGAAGTGGGGAGGAGAATAGTGTTTCATTAACACTTAAGAGTCTGAATAATCCATTCAGAAAAACATGAAACATTCATTTGAAAAAAAAAGTGAGCCACACACAAATTATTATTATTATTTATTTATAGTACTCTACATTAGAAGTGCAAATACATGTTTAGAAACCATTAGAGGAGTGAATGCAATCCAAATCTGCCTTCATCATCTTAAATAAAATACATTCGATCTTGTCACTGATATACAGAAATTATCAGAAAAGATTATTTAGATATGTTTAATAATATTGATAATTTTAAAACTCTGCGATTGCATTAGTTATTTGCATAATCAATATTGGTAAAGCCTAAAGAGTGTACACGGCCACATGTGGAGAAACTAAAGGAAGTGAGTGAGTTTATAAAACAGGAAGTGTTAGAAGAAAACAGTTCAGTTTAAAAAGAAACGCCAGAAACACTTTGTAAATGTGTCCACTGGCTCTGTAACAACATCACATAGTTTATATTGATGCACAATAAAGAATTAACCTTCAAAACTAAGTGACTGGTGACCTTTGTCACTCTTTATCTCAGATACTACCCGTGTTTTTGAATGAAACCGCAGGGTGTCCGAAAATTATAAAATAAAACAAGAACTTTTACAGACATAAATGCATGTTTTTGAAGATGTAGCCCTGGTTTTACAGCGCTGCAGGCCACGCAGTTACAAACACGAAGAAAACCAAGTGTTCTCAATGTTTATTTTTAATTAATTCACAGTAAATCTTTGTAAAGTGAGAGACAAAGCAACATATTGCGAAGCAAACGATATACACGTACCTTAACTGTGGATTCTATTATGTATTATAAAAGTGCAAGAGCTAAATAGAGTGATATAAAAAGGCAACTTAGTTAATATAACTAACAACTATTCTGCACCACCAGTGTTTTTGATTTAGCCTTTGCAAAGCAAGGCCTTTGTATGAGAAACTATCTGCAGATGTCTTTCCCAGAATGCCACTTGCTCAATCGCTTGGCAATAAGATTTGGCTTCAGCGGAGAGGTTTTCAAGCCAGCTGTGGCTGTAAAGTTCAAAGTTCTTCCTGATAAGTGAGAGAGAGGAGACGACGTGCGCGGGGTGAGCGAGGTTATCCCAGCAGCACTCTCTGAAGGCGATCGGCAGGCACGCTGTTGTCTTCGTCTGAGTCAGCGTCGCTCTGAGGGTTGGAGCTGCAGGGAGAGGTGCATTCTGGGGAGCACAGGTAGTGCATCAAGGGCAGGCGATACTTCCCGCAGAAATCCACAAACTTGATGTGACGAACGCATGAGTCGAAGTAAACGCCTGGGAATGAGGCGGTGAGATAAAACAAGGTTAAGAGCCATTAACTATAATGATAAAGACAGACACTGGTCCAAAACTGAAAAGAATAGCAGAGTTCACCCCACAGCTATACTATATCACTCGCCCTCGTGTCATTCCATACCCAGACTTTTGTGCATCTTTGAAACACACATTACAATATTTCTAATGAAACCTAAGAGTTATCTGTTCCTCCACTGAAGCAAGAATGTATTTGTTTATTTAGTAAAGACACTAGGAGTTTCTCAATCTCAAGGAAGGATCCTCGGAAGCCCCGTATTTCGAGGATGCTACGTCATCGACATCCGTCAAAGGATTGCTCCAATGTCGAGGATCCTCGGAATTTCAACCAAGGACTGAGTCCTTCGTTCGTAGAATATCCCATACACAGGAAAGGATGCATATGTGTATCCTTCGCACTCTCAAATCACCCACAATCCTATGCGCGCAGCTTTGCTATCTAACGTTAGTTCAAAAATTCAAAAATGTCAAACGTTAACGTAGTCGGAGCGTTAACGGTTTTTATTTACGTTACCAAACATTTGTTATAACTGTAGTAAATATAAGTAAAGTTTGACGTTTAAATGCCAGTACAAATTACTACCGTATTGATATTGTAAATTATACAAATACAAACGGTTAACTGAACATTTAGTTACATTTACATTTACATTTAGTAACCTGTCATTTAACAATGGGTTGAATCCAACTTGTGAGCAACCTGAACTACAAAATCTATGTTTGGAAACATTTCGTTATGACGATTCCTACGGAAATAACTGCTTTCACCCCCAAAATATTCCCCGAATGATGTTAAACGTGACCGCACCTTATGTATGTGTGTTGATCACTGTATAAATGTGATTAAAGTCAATCGTGCACCTTCAGAAGACCTGGCTCCGCTCAATTCACGTGGATTACTTTTACAATCTCGTTATGAACTTTGTAAAGCTTGAAAATGTTGGTTGCCTAGACTTTCTAAGGAGGGAGAAAATATGCAATGTAATATGCAATACTAAAACACTTGTAAATCATATTCAGTAGATGAACGAAAGGCATACAGCTGTGGAGTTTTCATTTTTGGGTGAACTATCAATGGAGAGCACATTATTCTATATATGATCTACATACAAAACTGTATCCTTCCTTAATTGCAATCATTAAAAGCATAAGCTGCAATCGCTGCTTAGCAGGTTATATCTCCATAACTAAATACACTTATGTTAACTAACCACATGATATAGATTATCTTATACGCCATATTGACATTACTTTGATTCATCTCTAGCTGATAACAAGCAGAATACAACCTAAGTTTGACACTGAAGCCAGCATTTTCTGTACACAATACATATTGTGAAAAGTGCTATAGCAATAACTTCAATCTATACATTTCTATCTATATCTACGTATATAAACTTGTCTTTATCTCATGTTTCTCCTCTCACCTGCACACTTGGGGTTGGGACACTTGCTGGCCATGTCTAGGTAGTTGACTAGATGGCTCGGGAGGTCTTTGTGAGAGTATGCAAGGTTCTTGCTCTTGACGGTCCGGCCAGCCAGCTCCAGCAGTGACGGGGGGTCATAGGTCATGTCCTTGACGAAGCGTACGACCAAAGGATTGCCTCTGAGACTGAGCTCCTGAAGATGCACCAGGCTCAGGATCTCTCTCGGAAGATACGTCAGCAGGTTATTATGCAGACTAAGAGAGCGCAGGGAATGGAGCCTGGGAGGCAAACAACATTTGACATATTTAATTATTATTACTAATACTATTATAACAACTACTACTACTAAGTACTGTAATATATCACAGAATAGTAATACATAATATTTATTATATATTAAATACCTAATATAATATCATTTTTGTCATATCTAAGAAGAATCAAAATGAGCTGCATTGTTATTTTAATATTTTTATAGTTTGTAAATATTTTAAATTATATTTAATTATAATTTTTCATATTATATTTAATAATATTAAATAATATTTATATTATATTAAATTATATATTTATTTTTATTTATATTATATATTATTTGTTTTCATTTTGACATTGTTTTTTGTCTTTTTTTAAGTCTAGTTTTTTTGTATTAAATTTAAGTTTAATTTATTTTAGTTTTTCAAATTTAACAAATTGGCATTTAGCAGAAATTTATGCTTTTTGCTTTGGCTTCAGGTAACAATAACAATTTTTTTTTACCTAACCGTGCAGCCTGAAGGAAAATTAGGCACACTCTGCTAGCAAGCACATCTCAGACTTACTTGTTGAGTTGAGGTGGGACGCTCTGGATGCGATTATCACACAGAACTAGGTAACAGAGGCTGGGTAAGTTAGCTAGTTCAGCAGGGATGGAGGAGATCTGGTTCCCACCCAGATACAACAGCTCTAAGCTATAGAGAGAAAAAGAAGGAATGTGAAGCGTCGCCACAAATGTGATAAACAAAACAGAAGTCAAAATAGTGGCTAAATTGCTATTGAAATCTGGCATGGAAAAACCAAAGTAATACAATCTAAAACCCTAAAAATAAAATGTGCATTTAAAACAAATAAATGTGGGTTTTCATCCAGTCAAAAAGCATGGGTTCTTTTTGTGTTTGTTTCATCATTACTAGGAAATCAATGGATAGCACATCAACACAACCTTTTTGACTCCAAAGACCCCCTTTGACCAAAACAGTATACAAAGACTCTCCTATCTAATCTAGACAACACATGTACATGGAATGACTAGTTTAAAGGGGCGAAATTTTTAAAAATCTTATGTCGACATGCCCCATGAAAGAGAGGGCTGGGTGAGCAGGAGCTCATTATCATTTAAAGAGACTCGCTGTAAACAGAGCTGTTTTTGAACAGGTAAAAAAAGATGTTGTTTTACACAACCACTGAGAAATTTTAACTAAAGTATGTCACAGAAAGTTCACGAAGACCTGAAAGAATCATATCACCTTGTGGAAAATGGGCATCTTATGTGCCCTTTAAAGGGTTATTTAACCCGAGAAATTCACCCTCGAAGCGTCCTAGGTGTGTATGTCTTTCTTCTTTCAGAATAATCCAATCTCAGTTATATTAAAAATTGTCCTCGCTCTTCCAAGCCTTTCAATGGGTTAAGTGGGTGTTTGTTGTCAACAGTTCAGAAGACGTGAAATAAAGTGCACATATCTGTAATAAAATGTCCCTTACACGGCTCCAGAAGGTGAATAAAGGCCTCCTTTAGCGAATCCAGGTGTTTTTGTAATATCAATATCCAGATTTCAAATGTAATAAACATTTTTTTCTCACTTCTGAAGACATGCAGGCAGAAGATGGAAGACGTATGTGTTGCGCGCGCCTCTGGGAAATGTATCGGCTTACTTTAGCAAAGTCTCCTGTTGGCTTATATCGAAATCCACAGACATTTTTCTTTACAAATCCTCATTTTGTGCTTCTATATCGTGAATGGTGTTTTGTTTTGTTCTCTCTCCAGGTTTGTCACTAATCACGCAGCGCTGACGAACTACGACATCCGCCTACAGGCCTTCCGGTTCCCCTCAGTCAGCAGAAGTGAGAAAAAAGGTGTATATTATGTTTGAAATCTGGATATTTATCTTACAAAAATGCATGGATTCGCTACAGGGGGACTTTATTCACCCCCTGGAGCCGTGTGAGGGACGTTTTAGGGTGAGTAAAAGATGGACGAATTTTCATTCTCGGGTGAACTAACCCTTTAAGTGCATAGTTTTGTACCTTTGTCGTGTTTGCCTCAAATCCAAATGTGTAATGTTGTGATTAATCTCAGAGCTGATTTAGTTTTACTGAAGCATTTTTCTTTTTCCTAAAGAAAAGGAATTCTTCCTCTATAAAAGAACGGAGAGCAAAGGAGTGAGTGAGAGACCTTCTACTGTTTTAGCCTACAGGCCACTTTGTCCGTTTGTTGTCCTCCCTGAAGATAGGCATTTATTTTTGTCTCAATTCCTCATTGCTTTCGCCAACCCATCTCAGCTTAGTCTCTACAATTATCACAGCAGGCAGAGATAGCAAAGGGAAAAGATTCCCAGGTCTCTTGAAAAGGACCAACTCTGTGTGTAATGTGGGCCAACAGGGCACATCTCTTTATGATGGGATGGCTCGTAGCCAAGTCGGCCTCAGTAGACTCACGGTTCCAGCACGTGACAAACTGATCCTGGCGCTCTGAGAGCTTCCTATTCACTCTCACTGTCCGTGCAATGAACAGTGAGAAGCTGAACTAAAGCCCTAATCAGAGGCTTGTCTGTGGCTAGCCGAAAAGATACACTTCACTCTCATGACATTACAAGTGTATTTCGAAATAAGCAGATGATATTTGTATTATCAGAGCAACTAGCGTTCAACAGTTATAGAAAGAAAGTGCTCATTCTTACCAAGGCTGCATTTATTTGATCAAAAATACAGTAAAAATAGTAATATTGCAAAATCATAATTTCACATAACTGATTAATACTTAAATACACTTTCAAATGTAATTTATTCCTGTGATGGCGAAGCTGAATTTTGAATGCTCCAGTTTTCAGAGTCCTTCAGATTCTACAGATGCAGACTCTATGATGTTTGTCTGGCGCACATTAGTCATTGCCACAATCAGTTCATTAAGGACCATAATCATCCTCCACTGCTGGGAAATCCATTTCCTTGACATTTCAAAAGGTGTTTATCAATATGCATAAGATGATACTGATAAAGTCAAGAATGAACCTGCCAGCATAAGGAAGCAGGTCTTCGGTAAACAAAAGTCAGACAGAGAAATGCATCTGCTAACTAGTATACACTCCTAAGCCTTTAAACAAACTAACCAACTTCGAGATAAATCCCAACATTATAAATGATTTTTTAAGACTACTTATGCTATTTTATGCTATATGGTTTCTCTGGTTAAAAGATATTATAATTTAATAGTTTCATTTAATGTAATCTACTCAGTGCCTGATTTAAAATATATTACTAGCTTAGTCTGTTATTATATATCATATTACCTTGGATCATCTGGTGAAAACATGATAATAAAAATGATAATAAAAACAGACAATAAAATGTGAAACAATAAACTTTTAGTATTTATATATATTGAGAATAAGAGATATCCAATACAGCAAACTGAAGCAGATTAAGCTGCACTTAAATTGGCTTTATCTCATGGGTCCTAGTGCAGATATATTATGTGAGGGGGTCCCGACTGTTCAGGACACTGTTCAGTTGGCACTTTGACAGAACTGCTGAGAAAAAGCTCGGAAAGACTAAAGAAACTGATATATTAAGGGAACAGGGGAGATCAACAAGTCCTCTTTTTCAGCACACATTGCACTTTGTTCAGAGCACAAGGTATGAAACAGAGAAAGAGGCAGCCTTGTCTTTTGGATCATACCCTTCTGAAGTTGCATCAGCCGGAAGTACAGCATGTCACATTCACAGTTATTTACTGATTAAAAAAAATGTGCACAGTGCGTGTCATGCTATTGTGTCAGGCCTATTTCACATTCCTCTGCAATGTCATTATCTTGCACTTCCGTGGTCCAGCACAGAAAGCATATTTATTACAGGACAAACATCCAGATTAGATCATTTGAGGCCCTAATAAATTAAAGATGAACGATGAGTTATATTCTGGTTTAAATAGAGAAGTATATAGAATAAATTATCTATGACTGATCACAAGTCAGTCATATTATTTTAAAAGATTACCTGTCATACTTTTAGACAAATTGGGCAATTTATGCTGACTTCATATCCGTCTTAATGTAGCTTTCAGAATGTTGTGTAATCAGCTGCTGTGACTTTCATGAGTCCATCAGGAGAGCTGCTTTCCCATAACACATTAACCCTCAACTTTCATTAAATAACCAATAATCACTATTGAAATATCACTCATCAGTTAAACTACACATCAGCAGAGGCATTCCTATTTTACAGTATCTTTCTAACTCTGTAATTTTAGATACATGTTCCGGTCAAACTCAGACATTTAAATTATAAGTGTCTCAGAAACAGACAATCATAACTTGATAATTTATACATCTCAACAGTACAGAAATAAAGAGTTTGAGTATAAAGTTTGATCAGCGAGAGAGTTGCTACATAAATCCTAACACGTTAGGTTCACATTCAGTCTGTTTCGTTAATCTGAATAAATCCAATCTGAGCAAAACTATGTAGCCACAGCTAAAATTGTCACTTTTGTCTTCTTGAAGACATTTCTAAAAAGAAAGATGACATATGTCTCAGGACCTTTGTTAACTACTTCATCTCACTGAACATGAGTACAAGATATTTTTCAAACAGATTGGAAAAATTGTCAAATTCAAACACTTAAATGCTTGTTTTTGAATTCCCTATTGATCAGATCTACACCACCCCTCCCAATCCACTCTAAATAGTATTTGTATCAAAGGCAGTTGGATCGGATTTTCCAATTTAGCCATTAATCTGATTACTAACATATTGGCTTGCATGTAACTTAGCTAATAACAACTGCCATCACAGAGATGTAAGTTTTTATGTGTTCAATCATCTTTCCCACCTTAAATGACGTCACTTCCTATGACGTGACGTCATTACGAGACAATAAAGTTGACATTCGAGTACGACGATATCATCACAAGGTAGTGAAATTGAGATAATTCCTACACAAAATTATACATTTGTTATTCCGTTCAACATATTAGGAAGTATACGATTAGTGACACTGATCTACTAAACGGGAATGACCCAGAGAGTTAATCTTTAGACTTTAATTAGACCGAGACATATCACACGTGAGGACAGCTGTATGGGAATCCTCCAGAGTAGCGTGAGCTCCTCAAATCTGCTCGCGGTGTTTTGAGAGTAACGGTGCGTGCAGATGTTCGCGTGTTTACGTTAACGTGACGTGACGTTACCTGGCGAGACTCTCGATCTCTGCTGGGATGCTCTTCAGTCTGTTTCCTCCCAGAGACAGAGACTGGAGCCGCAGCAGCTGCAGACACTGGCTCGGCATCTCCTCAAACCGGTTCCCACTCAAATTCAACACGTCCAGCTGCAGAGAGCCAAAGTCTTTGGGCAGAGAGGAATCATTCAAGCTATTGTTCTTGGCTATGAGGGTTTTGAGTTTGGTCAGTCGGGTGATGTCCTCGCTGATGACCGACAACGCGTTGTTGCTGATGTCGAGAAACTCCAGGTTCGAGAATAAAGAGATGGACTCGGGTAAAACCGTCATGCGGTTGTAGCACAGGTACAGCTGCTTCGTGTCTTTCCGTCGTTTCTCGCTGAGTGCGTCCAAACTATTATTGTTCAGATTCAGACGGGACAGATCTAAAACACTCTCGCTGCTGCTGCTGGCTCCTTCAAATCCCTCCATTTTAACAACCGATAACGGAAAAGAGAGCTTCTTCTTGTGGTTCAAGCTGTTTCCAAACACTACGAGCCAGTTTACTTCCAACGCCGAGCGTCCCGATCTTCCATGTGTAACCCTTTTTATACAGTCTATGGTGTAACCTAAATAATAATTCGGCCTAATGGCAGCATTCACACATTACACTCATTGTAAAGCGCTCACTCTTGTAACATTCACGTTTCTGGACTAAACTGGAGTTTGGCTCCTCCCGATTTAATTAACCCTTTAATAGAACTAGCCTAACATGTTTTATTCAAGCCCTACAAATAGTCTAGAACTAGAACAAACTTTCCTTTCTTCTCTTCTACACTGACACATCCACTCTCTTCTCTTTAAAATCCACGAAAATAATTAAACACAATTATTTTCTTTAGCTTTCAGGGTATTTTTTTTCTTCTGGTTATGCAAGCAGTTAGATTTCATTATGCAAGAAGTCAGCGAGTTTCTTAACCAATCCATCCATCATCTGGTTTATCTTTAGGGTCGGTTCAAGTTGCAGAGTTTTCATAACTTTGGCTGTCTATTCTAGTTTATACAGAAGGATTCATTTTACAAGGGAGTACAGTAATGCTGATATGTGTCAAACAATTCAGGTTTTGTAATTGGTTTTCCAAAAAAGTAGTGTTTGCTATAGCTGAATGTGTATTAAAATTGGTACTGACATAAAACTGTAAAAAAATAAAATATAAATATTAGATAAAAACCTAAACAATTTAAACAAACATTATATTGCACTGGGAACAACTACTAAAGTGACTTGAACTAAAATAACAAAAGCACAAATTTAGTAAAACTTTAATTATAATGAAAGCGTAAAATATAAAAACAGGCTAATTCAAAATATTAATAAATAAACCACTATAATAGTATATAAATATTACTACTAAAACAATACTGGAAACCGTCTAATGGCACAATTTTCAGGCCGTTCACCCTCATTAAAATTCAATCAACTAAAATTAAAAACTGTTGTTTGTAACTGCTGCCTTAATATTTAAAGTGATGCAAAGTTAAAATCAGCAGTGATTTAATGGCCACCACTGAATAATTTAATTGCTGGTGTAGAAACTGAATAGAAATGATGCATTGGGACAAAATAGATTAACACAAATACTTTAAAACATTGTGAAAAACAATTGGTTGTGCAAGAATGTCTCTCATGTTAACATTTCTTAGCGCCACTTGTGAACTAAAATGTGTAAGCCACATTCAAAATGGTTTTGCAGGAATCATATCTCTAAAAATTAAGATAAAATTCAAAATCCATGCTATAGATCATAACAAATTTTTCTAAGTCTTAAGATATCAACTTTTTTATTTTTGTTATTACATTATTATTAGCACAAGTTACATTTCAAATAACCAGAGAAATGAATAAAACAGAACAACACTTTTTACAATAAAATGTTTTAATTCTGCCCCATTGAGTAAGACAGTCATACAGACATATAAAAGGCAATTGCTAGCTGTCTACCATAATACTGGAAAATTCATGTGCATTGTCCTATATCAGGTGGTTTATACCTACAGAAGAAGCCACTTCATCCATGGCACACTGTTTTTCGTATATAAGGCACTGATTACCACAAAGGATCTGTACTGTTAGTGGAATTTAGTGGAAATTAAATGCTAACACTTACACACACAGACACACAAATGCTTTTGGCACACATGCACACACATTCTCTTAAGTGGGTAAGAATTCAGCTACACTAAAGAGGCAATGGTGAATCTAATCCTTATTCTGACAGCTATTTTACGTAACAGGTATAAAGTAGTTGCTGGGTCCAGAGTAGTGGTGTACCTGGAGGTTTTCGTACAACAATTTAAACATCAGGCTTTGGTTTCAGATCACTCCATCTGTACTCAGTCCCATCTTTGTGAGCTTGGCTGCTTAATTATTATTATTATTATTTATAAATCTGGCTTGCGAGTTAATTTCATCGATTCAGCCCAAGCATTGGAATAGGACTGAGCACAGTGTGAAAGTTTCAGCATAAACTGCCTATTTTTTAACTAATATAAATACAAGCTCAAGCGTAGCGGTTTTCTACTAATGGAAGTGATCTCTAATCAAAGTTCGCTCATGGCAGAAAAGCATGTTTGTCAAGTATTAACAACATGGTGGGTTTGTTGTCCAATAGTGATGTTAAAATTCAAAGGTATTGCCTGCTCTCCACTGAGCCATGCCGTCTCTGCTTCTAGTGTTGCTCTACCAAACTTTATCTACCATCTAAAGCAAGAGAGCAAAGCATGCAAACAGAGGAATACTAACGTTAGCACCTTTACGAAAGGTTTCAAGACTTTGACTGCCTTCAAGATGAGAGTGAAAGAGAGCGAGAGCTTCATTTAGCTCGCATTTATATCCGTCAAGCTCTCTCTAGCGTGTATGTTTTAGCATGAGTATCTACCATCTGACTGAAGGACATCTCTCGCTTCGAAGCTCTAAAGTCACAGTTTGATGGATGAACCCGTGTTGTTTTGCTCTCTCTGCATCACTCTCGAATCCTTTCCTCTTCTTTTTTCTTCTTCTATTGCCATTGTCTCAATATAAAAATTAAAAAAAAACATTTCCACAAATAACTGTATACAGACAAACAAATAAATGGAATAAAGAATAAGACATCAAATCAAACAATAGTGAATAAAACAAGGGCCCCCATAACAAAGTGCTGAGGCCTGTTTGGAGTGACACAATCAAACAATTTACAGCACTTGAAGACACACAGATGTAATACAAAATGGTGAAGAGCTAATGAAGTATGTAGAAAAGTAAACCGCAACATAAAACCCATTAACCAGAGAATAGATGCGGTATGGGGAGCAATAAAAGTAATAACCTATCTCTAGAAAATGGTGTGATTCTTCCAATAACAGTACATAATCTCAGGAATCCTGATTGTGATCATTAGGAGAGGAATTGGTCCACGTCATCTCCCTCCTCGTGTCTCGGTCCTGGTTTAGACCTCCTTTGTGCTGGTCTTCATCTTCTCCACAGTCTCCTGATGGAGGGAGACGTCAGAAGTCAGTCGTATGTTTGTTATGCCTCAGGCAAACAAACTGACAGCAACAGCATATATTTAACATAGAAAATCAACACCTGCAGTTTACAGCCCTCTAAAAAGTGTATTAGTCAGTTAAAATGACAAACTAAAACTAAAAGTCCTCTATCAGACTTATTTTCACTTATTTTAAGAGTTAGTTTTGTGTGAAGTAGTGTGAGAGAATGAAACTCTCCTTAAATCAGCAAGCTCCTGCTTTTACTGAGTGATTTAGTGTCTGTTTGCATGTATCATGGTGTGTGGAGTGATAAACACGATGTAAAAACACATTTGCTGTGTGCTTGTAAAACATAATTGGCCGATTTCAGAGACTAAACATATTGCAGCATCACACTGAAATTTAGCTTACTTAATGTTTTGGTGTTAGCATGATGTTCAATTAAAAAAAAAGAATTGAAATATAAATCTTTTGTAAAATCTTTATTGTCACTTTGGAGCAATTTAATGCATCGCTGCTGAATAAATGTATTCATTTCTTGCTAAAATCTTACCGAACCCAAACTTTTGAATGGTAGTGCATGTTTTATATAATATTTTCAATACTGAAAGAAATATATATTCATGTCATTATTTAGCCTTTATTAGATCGGACAGTCAAGGAGAGATAGTAAGCTATTTGACATTAATTTATGATAAACAATGACATCAGTTAGCTGTGGATGAAGTCAGTCCGCTGACCTGATGCTTGTTGAGTTCAGCCACACGGCGGGTCCATTCCTCTTCGGTCATCTCCTGATCCCCATCAGTGTCAATGACTGGGCTTTTCTCTGCGGAGCGAGTCAGTCTCATTATTATAAGAAGGAATCTGCACTGCTCATGTGGGGGAAAGATGTGTCAGCCCTTCATCTAAGAAACTTTCTTAGAACTTCTCATGTGTCACTTCTTTTTTTTGACAAGTCATATTTCTATGGTCTGTACTATTGATGCATCTCAAAATATAACATCTTGACACCCTGAAATATAATTGGGTCTCAGTCTTCTTTAAGTTCGACTAGAGTGCAAACAGGCACAGCTTACCCCACACTCTCCTTTTCTATCTTGAATTTGCTGAAATAAACTCACCATCACAAGTCATGGCGGTGCAGACCCAGTTTCCACATGCACAGACGCAGAGGTTGCACTCCACCTGAGTCTCGGCACCATCCTCATACGTCTCATCTTCCAGAGCACACTCTGTAGTAAAACACAAACCATGTTACCACAATCGTTTTCAAAATACATTACCAGAAGTCTCCAAAAAATGTAATCTTGATTACCAACACTTCATTCCCTATAAACAACTGTAAGTTGAAATCAGCAAAAGCTGTCTGAACATGTGTCTCCAACCAAATACTGTGTGCATGTGTCCTAGATTCCCGAATACAAAACAGGAAATTACTGTGGAATGACTACACTGCTACAACCATCCAGGAGAAACTAGGGTAAATGAATATGACTGAAGTGTGCAGTTCTAAACGATCATGGCAAGAGCAGAAGCCTGGACATCTGATTTTAATTCTGATCTGATACACCAATGTTGCTAAGAACACTATCGTTCTGTCTGAAACGCTCCAGCTACATTTCAGCGTTTACTGAACAAAATGACACTGGGTCTAGAAGGCTGTGCCGTGTACCTCGATGACATTATCTATAGTGATACATGGGATGAACACGTTGTCCAAGTTTGTGCATTGTTTGATCGTTTGGCAGAGGCCAAACTCAGTCAACCTGATAAAGTGTGACGTATTTGGGCGAGGCTGTTGGGATGGGAAAAGTGTGCAAAAGTTATAGGAATTGACACATTTCCTACTCCTCAGATGATAAGGAAGCCCCTAAGCAGAAGCTGATGAGACTTTTGAGAAGGACGGGGTATTATAGGAGTTTTTGATTTTCAGTTTGGAGCAGGAGCCGTTTTGTTGCAGACCGCAGATCACTCTATTAGTTATTTTTCACGAAAGTTAAATTTATATTATACCAATTATTCTGCTTTTTAATTAGTTGCCAAGGCAGATTTCCAATATTCATTGAAGCATTTTAAATGTAAGCTTTTCATCTAATGATCATTTATTTTATGTCAGCTTTATTCCAATTACTGAAATGTGTAAAAGTTGCTTCATATGATGCCAGAGAAAGTGGCTCCTCCCACTGAACCTTCGCCTAGTTCTACATGTGGAGCCTATCAGCCTGAAGAACATTCTGTGGAAGAGCAGAAAACCCCTCGTTCGCTCCCTTTCTGCCTCACAGAACTACAATTCTGGGAAAACTCTGGAATGTAACTTTGAATATAAAAAAAGATCTTCAGTATGGAAGCAAAACTGCTCCTTACGTATAAAAAAACCACCATAGCTTTGTTCACACTGCATACAAATCTTGACTTGTCCACATTGCCATTACGCAAATGATAGAACGGTTTGTAAACTCCATGCTGGTGCAGACAGACACAAGACAGACAGAGACTCACTCTTCTCAGGAGGGTTGAAGCCTGGTTTCAAGCAGTTGAGGAACTCATCAAAGCTCAGTTTCCAGTCGGCGTTCTCATCTGAGAGCTCAATAAGAGCGTCCACACAAAGGCTCCTGTGAGATACAGTACATGTAGGGTCTTTTGAACATTCCTTTCACAACAAAAAACCTTTTTTCCGATGGGACCAAGAGTTAAAAATACATGTCTTATTTGTGTTTCCATACACTATCTAGCTAACCGAATATGCAGTAGTGCGATGTAATGTTTGCTTGGCTTTATCAGTGTTTGTAGATGGAGTTTTTTCCATTTGGCTCATCCGGACATACAGATGGACAAAATAAACTCAAATAACCTCCACTGTGAGAGAAACAGGAAGAAGACCACATTGTGTCTGAGATGATTACAATGAAAGGGATAGTGTACAAATGTGCACGGGTTCTGTGTGTTTGTGTTTTCACCTGAGCAGGCGGTTGTTCTCCTCTTCAGCGTAAGAGTTCATCTGAACGGCCGTTTCATTGTGCTGAATGAACTTGAGCAGCTCTGCAGAATCCAGCTGGGAGTCTCCGCTATCATAATTCTACAAGAGACAACTCTTCCGTTTGAGTCAGATAGCACTTTCAGTCTGGTTATCATTTCTATGTTATTTAAAGAGAGGAATAGGAAATGAGATTGAAATGTTGTGTTTCTATGACTTTACAAAAGAAGGAGAAAAAACTCGAGCGATTGACGTTGTTCAGAGAGAAAGACGTCAGATGTGCAGTCACTCCTTCAGCTGTTGTTTAAGAAATTCTCATGCAGCAGCTGTTACTAGTTTTCTGGAATTTACTGGCAAAGTTAAGTTACATAAAGTATATTTACGATGTTAATAAACGTGTAAACGTGTCATCGCAGTCTGTGAAAAGGGTCCACAGTGATGAAACTGCACAGCCAGAGAATTCTTCAGTTCATGCTGTCAGTTTTATCTTATCTCAGCGGTTTGAGGTACAGCTGATTTTGACACGTTCACCTATAAGCAAGAGGTAAAGGACATGTTCACGTTTTAGAGAAATATGTCTAACAGATAAAGCTGATTTGACCAGCTTATGGATTATTGGTTTGGTGATAGTGTTCAGTCAGATGTATGGATTGTGCTGACAGCTGCACGATTGCTCTCTGAGTGCAAAGGTGAGCAAATACTGAAACACACTGATTCATCAAAAAAGCACGGCTGCCTGATCTGCTGCTATGCAAACAGAAGTCATTTAAGGTGTATTTTACACGCCTTGGGAGGCTGTCGGGAAAATGATGTGGCACGGAGCGCAGAGATCGCCTGCTGGAGGGTTATTCACAGAGCCCTGACAATGAAGGGACTAAACCAAATGCATGCTTTTATGCTGCAATAAATGTAATTATTTTCACCGAAATACAATCAAGACCCTTGAGGCAGATATCAAACATTTGTGTTTGTAAATTTACAGACATTTGGAAACAAAAACGGTCACGTATAATAGCCCGCTTTTGTTATTATGACAATTAATAATTCTGTCTTAAGTGTCAATTTTTCGAAGTTGAGATGTATCGACATCATTTGAATGCTTGAAATAAGCTGTTCATTGATGTGTTTTTTTTTTTTTTTTAGGATGAACAATATTTGGTCGAGGTACAACTATTTGAAAATCTAAATTTTGAGGGTGCAAAAAAATCTAAATTCAGAGAAAATCGCCTTTGAATGCATATGACTAATCAAAAATCACTTTCTCAATATCTTTCTCAATAAAATCTTTACTCAATATCCTGATGATTTTTGGCATCAAAGAAAAATGTATCATTTTGACCCATACAATATCATTTTTTTGGCTATTGCTAAAAATATATCCCAGCGACTTAAGACTTCCCAACTTTGAAACAACACATTTTAAATAGCCCCAAATCTTATAACTGATGTTTTTCCCTGTAGTTGTGCCTTAAAATACTAAACTATACACATTCTCCGTGGTTTAATATTTTAAAGACATAATTTTGCATATTTGAAACGTCTGTACACACCTTGAAGTACTTGAGGAGGATATCAGTGAAGTTGGAGCCCTTTGTGAACCAGCCATCTGGAACAACCTCGGTCTGCAGCCAGTCGATCACACGTCTGCGCAGCTCATTCCGGTCAGCGACATAACACACGACTTCAGACATCACACATCACACACAAACACACCAGCAGACAGGATAACAGTTAGAAAGAAGCACAGACACACATATCACTAATGCTAATGAGGTTTCAGATTTAGTGAGTGCAGCTTTATCCTCTTGAGAGCCGGCAACCCAGTTTTATCCTCAACAGAGAACATGTGATTAATGAGATCCACACGTACATCTCTTCTTAGAAATGTTTTGGAGTTTTGGAACTCACTACAGTACCATTGGTTTTTAAAAATGTATGTTATCATGATTGACTTGATAAATGTCTGATATTTGAATATAAACAATTTCAAAAGAAACCGTTTGCTGTAAAAAAAAAAAAATTGGATAGTATTCAGGTCATTATTTTTAAGTTTATGGATGCTAAAATACAAAACAATGTCATGTATAATTCAAAATACAAGTAAAACACCTGTGGAAATACCAAAAATTCCTTGGTAGTAAGTACATTGTGCCCTATATTCTATGCATCATTATTACAAATGGCATGTTAAAGAAGAAAATTAGCTCTAACTTATTAGCGAATTGCCATTACTTTTGCCAATAGCATCTTTATTTTGAAATCCTCTGCAGAGCACATACAGTAAACTCATGCTACAAATACTATAACACATAAAAAGTGCAAAAATGAAATCGCAAAAACTGGGCCCAATTTTATACATCTAAATACTGCGTATGTAATTGTGCCGTAGCTGTGTCAGAGAGGTTATGTCTGCTCTCAGTATCTACGAGCACCAATAAGTTGGTAATTAATGGTTATCTGCACAGTATGGAGATGAGTAGAGTCCCCCGGCTTGGCTCTGAGCCAGCGGTCATGATACGACTCACCTGGGCTGGCAGCGGCTTTCTCCTGCTTCTTCTCTGTAAGAGTCAGAGATACATGTGAGTGGAGTAATGTTTCACAATCTGCATGTAATTACTTCTAGCTGAATCTTCCCTTAGTTATCACTCAAGTAGCTGCTTGCATCAAATCTAGATAAGAAGGTACAGCGTCACCTCACACATGTTGTAATATCAGAATATAAGGGTCAGAATAACACGATATCAGAATGAGTCCTGGATTCGACCGTATGTTTAATGTCCAATGATCCAGCACTCTCTGTTGAGATGGGAACAAGTCTGAGAGGTCGACTGATGAGTACAGTACTAAAAACTAGAGCGAACGTCCTGTTCTTGTCAGATAAAACTGTTCCCAAATTATCTTAGCAGGTGGATACGTCTCGTCTAAATGAATTTGTGCATTATGTTCTCTGTCTTTTTTAATCTTGTTATTCAGTAGATATGTGTGATGATCCGGCGAGACATAACAGTCTAAACCTAAATCTGAATCTAATCCCTGAACTGTAAACCAGAGTAAACACCACTCACTCTATGGGTCAATTCTAACGTCTGTAGCTGCAGATGGATCCCAATGTTCCCATGATGCCTTTCTTGAATAAACAAGGTACTGACATCCACATCCATTTCTACTGCGGTATGTTATTATCTAATAAACACAGACTGTTTAAAGTGTATTTCTAGCTACTAGTCCTGGTTATTAACTTATTATAAGTAAGAATCAAATGCATTTACACTAATAAATGATAAGGATTTATGTGAATACTTTCCACAAGGCTATGTTTATGTATATATTGTATGTATGTAAGTATATGTGTAATTACAAATTAAAGGTGCTGTAGGGAACTTTTGTAAAAAAATATTATTTACATATTTATCAACCTGTCATTATGTCCTGACAGTAGAATATGAGACAGATAATCTGTGAAAAAAATCAAGCTCCTCTGGCTCCTCCCAGTGTCCTGTTGCCATTTGCAGAAACTCCATCGCTCCCGTTAAAAAACAACCAATCAGAGGTGCGGTCCGTAATTTTGTTTGTGTTCAAAATGTAGAAAAATGAACATAATAAGCGAGTACACCATGAATCCATTTTCCAAACCGTGTTTTTGGCTTGTCCTGAATCACTAGGGTACACCTATAATAAGTGTTTATATTGGGACTATTTTAGATTGCTTTGGGGGTACCGCGGCGGAGTAACCCAGTACCTTTGTGATTCTTCATAGACATAAACAGACAGAAGTAGTTCCGGCTACAATGTTCTTCCGCAAGACGCAAGCAGTTCTGTTTATTAACCGCTAGAGCGTCAAAAGTTACCGACTGCAGCTTTAACTATAATATTGTGATGTCCATAGAACTATGTTGGTTCTTATATTAAATCGTGGTGCATTTTTGTACTATTTGGATTCATTTTGTGACATTGCTGTCATCTTTTTTTTTTTTTTTTACTAAAATAATGTTCATATAATGCGTGTCACTGCTGGTGAGTTTTGCTTGCAAAGTGATGATATCTGTGTATGCATGTTTAACAATTTTCACCAGAGATATTAATTACCACTGCAAACACCTTGGGGATTATCTATATATATTAAGATTATATTGTATCTTTATTATAGTATTGTACAATTTTGACAAATGTTGATGACATGTTATGATCAGACTTGAGTCAATCATTAATCTTATTAAGTTTAGAATTTACTGTTAAATCTGTTGCAAAGTCAATGCACATGTAATAATTTCCACAGGGAAAGTCATTTCCAGTTTATATCGGCCTCTACTTCTTTTCCATATCAGCCTGTATGCCTGCTGCATGTTAGTCTCCACATACCTTTGCAGTGTCCATCATGGGCCACTTGGATCATGAGTCCAGTAAGGCAGGCGTCACGGTGCAGCTCGCAGTGGTTACGGTAGGTTTTTCCATTACTGCCACACACTGAGCGCTTATGAGGCTTGCATTGCTGCAGGAGAACACAACATACTGTTAAAAACACAACAATTTAAACTATTACCTATTAATTGCCACATCAAAATCTGAACCTTAGAAATGTGTGTGTGTTTATGTATGTATATGTATATATATATATATATATATATATATATACACACACACACACACACACACACACACAGACATACACTGAACAAAATTATAAATGCAGAACTTTTGTTTTTGCCCCCATTTTTCATGAGCTCAACTAAAAGATTTTCTATGTACACAAAAGGCCAATTCTCTCAAATATTGTTCACAAACCTGTCTAAATCTGTGTTCGTGAGCACTTCTCCTTTGCTGAGATAATCCATTCACTTGTGGCATATTAAGATGCTGATTAGACAGCATGATTATTGCACAGGTGTGCCTTAGGCTGACCACAATAAAAGGCCACTCTAAAATGTGCAAACATGCTAATTTTTTGAGATAGGAATTTTGGGTTTTCATGAGTTGTATGCCAAAATCATCAGTATTAAAAGACCTGAAATATTTCAGTTGGTGTGCAATGAATCTAAAATATATGAAAGTTTAATTTTTATCATTACATTATGGAAAATAATGAACTTTTTCACAATATGATAATTTTTTGAGAAGGACCTGTATATATACTATTTTGAAATACATGGCATACACGTTTGAACAGAAATAACATCTCGGTTACGTATGGTAACCCTCGTTCCCTGAAGGAGGGAACGGAGACGCCACGTCGGATGACCGACGAATATGGGATATCGCTTCGATAGACCAATCTACTTCGAGTGTAAACTAAACGAGCCAATGCACATTGGCATGCAATTATTGCATCCAGCTGCCGCTGATCACTGCGTGAGTATAAGAGGGCAGCAGGTGCAATGCATACCAGTTTTTCGCTGAGGAGCCGAGCCGGGAACCCGGCAGCTCAGCGGCGGTACAGCAACCATGGCGACGGGACGTGGCGTCTCCGTTCCCTCCTTCAGGGAACGAGGGTTACCATACGTAACCGAGACGTTCCCTTTCAGTCGGTCACTCTCGACGCCACGTCGGATGACCGACGAATATGGGATCCCTATCAAAGCGCCATGGGTGCTGCCCCTTCCAGTGCCCTGTGCGAGCCGCCTGCGCCCCTATTAGGTGTAGGCCGGGGCTCAGAACAAGTAGCTCCACTCACCATTGTCAAAGCACTACCTCACTGGGTGAGATTGGATAACACTGGGAAAACGTACCCGGTCCGCTTGGAGCCGGGACGCTGCGGAAGCCCCATCCTTCCCGAAGGAGGTCTCGGAGGCAAATACACATATAGCATCCGTTTAGGAGTATACGGAGAAATTTTAGGTGATTAAAACCCTCTTGGGAAGGCAGAAGTCTGCCGGGGAAACACGGGCTCTAAGGCTATACCGTGGACTATACACATACGAGTACCGCTTAGGTCTCAATATGGAACCCGCCCTTCCATGGTTCTCACGGATTCATCATGAAGGCCTGGCGCCGGACGTTCCGCCGCGTCCAGCTGCTTAGGGTGATGGAGGATCCCAACAGGGTCTACAGTACGGACACTCTGGAGTAGTTTAAGCAAGCCGACACTAACCGGGGCCTCTCAGTGCCACTACCCGTTTGAGGTGAGAACACAGGAGGATACCGGCTCTACACGAAGGCTATAGAACCTAGCGAACGTGTTAGGGGTCACCCAGCCCGCCGCTCTACAAATATCTGTCAGCGAGGCGCCACGAGCCAGCGCCCAGGAGGATGCAACACTTCTAGTTGAGTGAGCTCGAAGCCTGAATGGGCAGGGCACATCCTGAGCCTGATAAGCCAGGGTTATGGCATCCACAATCCAGTGGGCCATCCTCTGCTTAGAGACGGCATTCCCCTTCTGCCGGCCTCCGTAACAGACAAAGAGCTGGTCTGAGGTCCTGAAGCTTTGCGTCCGGTCCACGTAGCACCTTAATGCTCGAACAGGACAAAGCAAAGCCAGGGCTGGGTCTGCCTCCTCCAGGGGCAGCGCTTGCAGGTTCACCACTTGGTCTTTGAAGGGTGTAGTGGGAACCTTGGGCACGTAGCCAGGCCGGGGCCTCAGGATTACCTGGGAGTCAGCCGGCCCGAACTCTAGGCACGAATCGTTGACCGAAAATGCATGCAGGTCCCCTACCCTCTTGAT
The DNA here is from genome assembly GCF_003368295.1 of Carassius auratus. Classification (NCBI taxonomy): domain Eukaryota; kingdom Metazoa; phylum Chordata; class Actinopteri; order Cypriniformes; family Cyprinidae; genus Carassius; species Carassius auratus. Next base: position 15,385,847 of record NC_039276.1, read on the forward strand.
GGAGGCCAGTGCAAGCAGGAGCACAGTTTTCAATGAAAGAAACTTTAGCTCAACTGAATGCAAAGGCTCGAATGGGCCCTGCTGTAGTGATTTAAGCACTAGAGACAGGTCCCAAGAGGGTATACAGGGGGGCCGGGATGGATTTAACCTCCTGGCCCCTCAAAGGAACCTGATGATGAGGTCATGCTTACCCAAAGACTTCCCATTCACAGGGTCATGGTACGCAGCAATGGCAGCAACCTGGACTTTGAGGGTGGAGGGAGACAGCCTTCGCTCCAACCCTTGCTGCAAAAAGGATAGCACGGCCGCAATCGGGCATCTTCGGGGGTCTTCTCGGCGAGAAGAACACCACTCAACGAACAGGTTCCACTTCAAGGCATAGGCGTGTCTCGTAGACGGTGCTCTTGCCGAAGTGATGGTGTTAACTACCTCTTGGGGTAGGTCACCTAGAACCTCCGCGTCCCGTCCAGGGACCAAACATGGAGTTTCCAAAGGTCTGGACACGGGTGCCAAATGGTGCCCCGTCTCTGAGTCAGTAAATCCCTCCTCAGAGGAACCAGCCAAGGAGGGGCTGTCGAGAGGAGCACTAGTTCGGGGAACCAGGTCCGAGTAGGCCAATATGGCGCTACTAGTAAGACTTGCTCCTCGTCCTCCTGGACTTTGCACAACGTCTGTGCGAGAAGGCTCACTGGGGGAAACGCATACTTGCGTAGGTCCCGCGGCCAGCTGTGTGCCAGTGCGTCCGTGCCGAGAGTTCCCTCGGTCAGGGAGTAGAAAGCCTGGCAGTGAGAGGTCTCTGGAGCAGCAAACAGGTCTACCTGAGCGGCTCTGAACCGCCTCCAAATCAGCTGGACCGTCAGGGGATGGAGTCGCCATTCTCCCGGGAGCATTGCTCAAGACAGCTCGTCGGCTGTACGACTGAGCAGGCCTGGAATGTGAACAGCACGAAGTGACCTCAGAACCTTCTGACTCCAAAGGAGGAGGTGGCGGGCGAGCTGCAAGATGCGACGAGAGCGCAGACCACCTTGGTGGTTGATGTACGCAACAGTCGCAGTGTTGTCCAATCGGACCAGCACAGGCTTGCCTCGTAAGAGACCTTTGAGACGGTTCAAGGCAAGGTGCGTTGCTAACAACTGTAGGCAATTGATGTGCCACTGCAGCTGCGGGCCCGTCCAAACCCCTGAGACTGCATGCCCGTTGTACGTGGCCCCCCCGGCGGTGGTGGAGGCATGCGTGTAAACCACAGCATGCCTGGAGATCTGCTCTAGGGGCACCCCTGCCCATAGGAATGCCAGATCTGACCACGGAGTGAGGGTTTGGCGACAGGCCGGTGTAACTTGGACCCGGTGAGTGCCGCGCTTCCACGCCCACCTCGGGACTCGGCCATAAAGCCAGTGCCGGAGCGGTCTCATATGTGATAGGCCGAGCGGTGTAAGTGCCGCTGTGGCCACCATATGCCCCAGGAGCCTCTGAAAGAGTTTCAGTGGGACCGCCGTCCTGCTCTTGGACGTATTCAAGCAGGCTAGCACCGACCGCGCACGTTCCTCTGTGAGGCGTGCTGTCTGTTCGACCGAATCCAACTCCATACCGAGAAAAGAGATCCTCTGCAATGGTGAGAGTTTGCTCTTTTCCCAGCTGACCTGAAGGCCCAACAGGCTCAGGTGCCGGAGCACCACATCCCTGTGCTCGCACAACTGATCTCGAGACTGTGCTAGTATCAGCCAATTGAGAATGCGAACACTCTGCTCTCTGAGAGGAACGAGAGCTGCCTCCGTGACTTCCGTGAAGACACAGGGAGACTGGGACAGCCGGAAGGGCAGGACCTTGTACTGATATGCTAGTCCTTCGAACGCAAGCCGCAGAAAAGGTCTGTGGCGCGGAAGTATGGACACATGAAAGTACACGTCCTTCAGGTCGATCGCTGCAAACCAATCTTGGGGACGGACGCACCTGAAAATGCGTTTCTGTGTCAACATTTTGAACTGTAGCCGATAGAGGGCCCGATTCAAAACTCGCAGATCCAAGACCGGTCGTAACCCACCGCTTTTCTTGGGTACAATGAGGTACGGGCTGTAAAGCCCCTTCCTCATATCGGCTGGAGGGACCGGCTCTATCGCGGCCTTCGCCAGTAGGACTGCGATCTCTTTCCGCAAGACAGGGGCATCGGACGCTTCCACTGTAGTGAAGCGGACACCGCAGAGCTTGGGGGGAAGCTGGGCGATCTGAATCGTATAGCCGAGGCTGATGGTTCGCAGAAGCCAGCGAGACGGGCTGGGTAGCGCTGACCAGGCGCCTAAGAACCGTACAAGCGGGACCAGCAGAACCACAGCCGTACCCGCAGTGGGGCAGCGAGGTGGAACACAGGGGCCCAACTCGGGCGGCTTGTGAGCAGGCCGGAGTGTGGTGCGAGTGTGGGGTGCAGGGCTCACCTGGTTCCACGGGTTGGCAGAGGGTGCGTGAGTAGGGCCTTTGTTGACGCTCTCGAACCGCCCGCAGCTGCCATCTGGCGAAGGATGAGTGAGGTCCGGTGCTTGGCCGTCCGCAACTCTCCGTGCCCTCCTGGGACCCAGAGAGGGAGGAAACTACTCTCCTGTCGAGATTTCCAAATTCTCCGCCTGGCCCTCCTCCAGGGGAGGGAGAGGTGCCTACACCATCCCCCAGAAAGCAGCTACCTCTCTCTGGGTCACCCGTCCCAGGGCCTCTTGCTCTTCTGCTTACCGTCAGGTTTGACGGGGGCCAGGACGGGAGGGGCAGCCTGCCTGTGCCCAGCTCAACGGCACCACTTGGAGGCTGCTGCAGATGTGACGCGTGAGCAGGGGCGGATGCAGGGGGCTGCCCTCGGCGACGAGCAGGCTGGGGCACTGCAGCCGGCGGGTGGGTGGAGATAGCAGCAGCTGCCCGCCTGGGCAGGATGTGTCGGATCGCCTCAGTCTGCTTCTGGGCAGCCGAGAATTGCTGGGCCAAAATCTCGACTGCGTCACCGAAGAGGCCGGTCTGGGACACAGGGGCATTGAGAAACCGGACCTTGTCGGTGTCCCTCATGTCTGCCAAACCCAGCCACAGATGGCGCTCCTGGACCACTAATGTGGACATCGCACGACCCAGCGAACTCGCGGTGACCTTCGTCGCTCGAAGCGCAAGGTCAGTGGCGGTTCGGAGCTCTTCCAGAAGCCTTAGCCTTAGCCTTGTGCACCTGCAGTAACGCCATAGCGTGTGAGGCGGAAGCAGCTTCCCCGCAAGCCACATAGGCACTGCCGGTCAGACCAGACGAGTGCCTACAGGCCCGGGAAGGGAGCACCGGGTCTCCACGCCAGGAGGCGGCGGACTTAGGACACAATTGCATTGCTACCGCCCGCTCCACCGACGGGATTCCTGAATACCCCTTCGCTGCACCGCCCTCGAGGGTGGTGAGGGAGGAGGAGCCCACCGGCTGGTTTCTGGCAGTAAAAGGTGCCATCCACGACTTGGTGAGCTCGTCATGCACTTCCGGAAAGAAAGGCACTGGGGTGGGGCGCTGAGAACCAGCGCGCACCACCCCGAGAAACCAATCATCCAGCCGTGAGGGCTCGGGACGCGGTGGGGGATTCCACTCGAGCCCTACCCTCTCGGCGGTCATGAGATGGTCATATTCCCGCAGTGAGAACATGACTCATCCACGAAAGCCACCTCAGCGTGCTCGACGCCCAGACACGTGAGGCAGCGATCGTGACCATCACCCGGTGCCAGGTAACGACCGCACCCAGAAACGCACGGGTGAAACGGCATCCTTATAAGGACGATCCGTTGTCTTTACAAAGACGCACCCGTGAAGCTCTTTTAGAGAGAATTTGCTCTTTTAGGAAATGCTCTTTCAGTGCTGAGGCGCACAGGGGGGATGGCCGCTTGCAACACGACAGGGGTAGTGCAACCTGAAGTGTGCAAATCCACTCGACACAGGAACGACCGCCGCTGAAGCGCCGTCTCGCCAACACACGAAGCTTCCAAGAGCGTGCTGAACCCGTAGTTCACAGCAGACACAGTTGAGCAGAGCGATACTAACGCTCGGCTCCGAAGCGAAAAGCTGGTATGCATTGCACCTGCTGCCCTCTTATACTCACGCAGTGATCAGCGGCAGCTGGATGCAATAATTGCATGCCAATGTGCATTGGCTCGTTTAGTTTACACTCGAAGTAGATTGGTCTATCGAAGCGATATCCCATATTCGTCGGTCATCCGACGTGGCGTCGAGAGTGACCGACTGAAAGGGAACATACAATTAGGGATGGCTGACGCGAAACTAACGTTTCGACACAGTGTCGAGATCCCGAAGCGTAGATGTTTCGAAACACTGCTCCGAACTGTGATTCAAAACACCCATGTCACGTGACTATGGCTAAACGAAGCTTCTGCGCGTTTCATAAGTGTCTCGACCGACAGGTACCACGTGGCACGCTTGCCGAGTCTGCGTTTGATTGACAGGGGCGGGAACAAACCACACAATCGCACATCTGTCTCAACTGCCACAAAGTTTAAAAGAGGAGTTAATGCACCTTCACCTCGTGGGTTTTTGTGAGAGGAGAAAGATTTTGAGATAGCGTTTACGATTTATTGACATTTATAGTGCGATTTAGTTAGTTATATTTAGGTTACATTTAATTTAAATATATTTACTGATAAACTAAAGACAGTGACAGATAGTTAGGATAGATATAGTGACACATTTATATAGGCTAAGTTAGATATTGACAGATAGCACAGTAGTTAGAGATATAGAATTTAGATAGATTCATATATATATATAGATAGATAGATTCATAGATATATAAATTTATATATAGATTCATATATTAATATATATATAGAGAGAGAGAGAGATTCATATATATATATATATATATATATATATATATATACTTTCATAAATATATAGATTCATAGATAGATAGATATATATAGACATTAATAGAATAGATAGAAATGGAGGCTCCACAGAAGAGATGCCGTAAATCTGTGGTGTGGGAGCATTTCCATTTGGAAACCCCAAATAAAGTGAGATGTATGTATTGTGATAGGCAGCTAGCCTACTTCAACAATACATCATCCATGATGCGCCATTTGAGGAGCACTCATCCTGCCATTTTGCAGTGTGCAGAGGATGGTAACATTCCCCCTGTACCTAGGCCTGCTACTGACACTGCTGGGCCATCTAAACAAGGTATACATTGTTTGATATAATATGTACTTCATGTAACACTGTTTAGAAAGTCCATAGTTTTAAATAGACTTAGGCTTGTGTCCACCAGCCTTACAACGTAACGTCAATCTTTTCCAAAACTCCCAATCATGTTGAAAACAGCTTCACTCTGAATATGTAAATGTAACATCTCACAAACTTAGTCACTGTATTACATAGATATTTTTATAGGCTTGAAGACAACATTTTGGTTTTCCTAATTGTTGTAATTTTATATTGTATTTGATCTGTGTTTGCACACTGAGCATAAACTTTTCCAAACTTGAAAAAGCTTTTATTTTTTTTTTTAAATTTAGTTTTGTGAAAGTACTTTTAATCTTTTATCTTTATTTTCTTTTAAAAGGCAGACAGAGGGAATTGGATGAGGCTCTTGTAGACATGGTGGTAAAGGATTTGCAGCCCTTCACTATCGTGGAGGATGAGGGTTTCATGGCTTTTGTGAACAAACTTGATCCAAGCTATGTCCTCCCATCCCGGAAGGCACTTAAAACGATGGTAACCGAAAGGTACAACATTTCTAAGGAGAAGACAATGGAGGACCTAAAAAAGGCAGATTTTGTTAGCCTTACAGCTGACATGTGGTCCTCCATTAATATGGACGGATACCTTGGTGTTACTTGCCACTACATAACACCAGAGGCAAAGCTGGCAACTGTTGTACTGGGTGTAAGGAGGTTTTACCAAACACACACAGCCCAGCATCTCATGGAGGCTAAAGCTTTGCTAATGGCCGAGTGGGGAATAACCACCAAAGTTCAGTGTATGGTGACTGATGATGCATCCAACATGATCTTAAGTGCCCAGCTACTGAACCTTCGGCATGTCCCATGTTTTGCCCACAATTTAAATTTAATTGTAAAAAAGGCCCTAGATCAAACCCCACTCATCAATGAAATACGACAGAAAGCCAGAAAGATAGTGGGGTTATTTAGATCCAGCTGCAAAGCAGGAGGTGGACACAAGATGGAACAGCACTTACGACATGTTGCAGCGCTTGTATGAGCAACGAGAGCCAGTGGGTGCAGCGCTATCAAATTTAAACAGTGATACTGCTCCGCTGAAGTTTTGAGTATAACATTATACAAGAATCATTGTCACTACTGCAGCCTTTCAAACTCGCAACGACAGAGTTGTCAGAGGAACAGAGAGTGTCTGCTTCAAAGCTCATACCACTTTACAGGATGTTGCAGCACAAGCTATCGCAGAAAAAAGGCCAATCAGCACAGGAATCAACTGCACAATTAGGTAGGCCACAATGACCATACTACTGTATGTAATGTATTGGCCACAACTGTCATATTATTTTTTATCAATATAACCAATATGGTTTGCTTGTGTTTTGAACACGCACACACCTGCAAGAAGGTCTGCACTCAAGATGTGGTGGGTACGAGTCATTCAGAGCCTTGGCTCTGGCTACACTGCTGGACCCAAGGTTCAAAAATGTGGGTTTTGGAAATCCTGGCAAAGCCCAGGAGGCTGAAAAGCAGATCACACTGGAGTGTGCTTCGCTGATGCGTTCAAACACAGCAACTCCTGGTAAGCAGTTTCACTCTTCATCTGACATTATGGAGTTATGTCATCTGAATAATTATGTGACTTATACTTCATATATGCTGTCAGTTTAGACTTAGTAACTAATTGTTGTTTTTACTTTCATTCAGAGCCACAGTCAACATCAGGCCCATCATCATCATCATCAACAACAACATCAACAACAGAAACCCAGGACAGTTTATGGGAACTTTTTGATAGTCGTATCCATGAAACCCAGGCGATACACAGTGCCACAGTAGAAGTTAAAAAGTACCTAAAAGATGCATTTTTGCCAAGAACCCATGATCCACTAAGTTACTGGAAAGAGAGAGCTGTGATTTTTCCTCATTTGTATGTCCTTGCTAAAACATATCTATGCATGCCAGCAACAAGTGTCCCTTGTGAGAGGATTTTTTCTAAGGCTGGAGAAACTATCAGTAAAAAAAGAAGTAGGCTAAGCCCTTCCACAGCAGAGCAATTAATATTTTTGAATAAAAATCTTTAAAAAAAAAAAAAATTAGACCATTGTGGATTTATTTGTTTTATTCATTTTTCATGACCAAAATAACCTAGTTATTATTATGATATAGGATTATATAGGATATTATTATAGGATTTTAAAATATCACCACATTAACGAAAACAAAATATTTGTATTTATTTTTAAATGGCTTGTTGTCAAAGTTGTTTCAGATAACATGGGCAATTGGCCACTAGGTGTCACCGTGGAGACGGGTGTCGGTAAAGTTTCGAAGCCTCGAAACAAATACGGCACTTTGCTTCAACTGTTTCAGTGTTTCATGAAGCCTCGCTCTGCCCACCACTACATACAATTATATTTTACATTAATCAACAGTGCAGTTTAACCATTTCAAAGACAACAGAAGTTATTATGAAATTACATATAAAGATGTACTTAAGTCCTACTTAAGTATACCAAAAAGCACTCTTAAGTTCAGCTAATTGCATTTAGATTTAAACTATAATGCATTTTAATTTATTTGCAATTAACATGCATTTTAATGTCCTTAAAAGTTATATTCAGTTTGCACTTAAGAATAACTTTTCAAATTATATTATTTCCACATTTAAGTATAAAAGTATTTCTTATCCCAAGGGTATTATTCAGTGCTTCCACAGTCTTGGTAAACCAACTTATTTAAGTCATGCAAATTTCTATAATCAGTTTTCCTAGATTTACTCAGCTTTAAATATTTAATCAGCCAGAAATTGCTTTTCCGTAATTGTGATGACTGCCGTCTCTCTAAAATGTGTAAAATTCCTCATTCAGTCATCCAAAGGAATAAAAGTCAAGGAAGTGCACTAGTCAGATGCCTGCATATTTCTTCTAGAAGTTTTTCCTGAATTTCTTTGAAAAGAGGCCTTACCTCAATGCACAGACAGCTGGGATCTCCTTTCTCATTGACGGCACACTCTCTCCCAGCACCACAGAACACATTAGCACACACCTTTGATTTGCTCTGAGCCTCCTGCTGGAAAACACAGAAATAAACGCCATAAATAAAACACAAACTGACACACAGCTGCAAACTCTAATTAGATAAGAAATAAAATCAGTTTGTGCACGTACAGACTCTCACCACCAGAGGGCTGCAGCTTCACGTCAAATCATTACAAACATGACTCTCTCTAGCTGACACACACAACGTTCACTTCTCACAAAAGACAGTTTGTAAAGGAAGTTTTGTGGTTTGATATATGTATTACGATCGCTTATGAAACCAGGGCAGTCACTAAACTAAAAACCTCTCGAAACAGAAACTAGCGCTGGTACAGGACCACAAAATCACTTTTACCACAAACACAGGTAAACACACTTATAGTTGCTCTTTCTCTCTCTCACACACACACATACAGAGTCTCCTCAGTCTCTAGGGACAGAAGATTGATAACCATCTCCAAAAATGGCTGAACTCTGTCCTCTCCAAACACTCCTGAGAGCCTCCTGCCACCAGTTTCCCTGACAACTAACAGTTCTCCTTCAGAACTAGGACAACTACAGATTTGGAACAGCAACTTCTCTAACAAAGCAGTCTAGCGAAGAGATAATACCCAACAAGAGTTAAAGGAATATATATATTTTTTTTTATGTTCCTTAGTTTTTATGTTCATTTGTTATATGTTCCATATATATATATACTTTGTTGTACATTGGTACAAAGACCAATTGATTCATGCTTTGTTTCTCTCTCTCTCTCTCTCTCTCTCTCTCGCTTTTGGTTTTTACAATTTATAACTGATTTATTCACTTTTTAAACAAATACATGATAATTTATAATAAGTATCTACTTATTAAAAACTAGCTTTATTGCTATTTAAAATTCATTTCTTACTAAATATAAATAAGAACATTAATATAAAACATTAAAACTTTAACATAACCGATATGTAACACGCCAACAGACAAACAGATAAACTAGAAGTGTTCATTTAAAAACAATAAATAAAAAAATAAATGAATAACTAAATTAGTTGGCAACCGCAGGTTCATGTGACACAAAAGCAAAAAACAGGATATCAATGTCCAAAACTATTTAAACGTTTTAAGTTTATTTATAAATAAAGATAGTTATTTAAGAATTCAAGACAGTAACAGTAACAGTAAAGAGATTTATAATGTAATGTTACAAAATATTTCTATTTCAAATAAATGCTGTTCTTGTAAATTTATCAAAGAATCCTGAAAAATGTATCAAGGTTTCCCACAAACAAACATATTAGCTATTTTCAACATAAATTATACTATTTTTGAGTTTCTTGAGCAGTAAATCAGTATATTAGAATGATTTCTAAAGGTTCATGTGACTGTGACACTAAAGACTGGAGTAATGATCCTGAAAACTCAGCTTCGCGTCACAGGAATAAATTACATTTTTAAATAAAATATAAAACAGTTATTTTAATTAATTTCACTATATATATATATATTAAATGATAGTCTCTGTATTATTGAAGACAGAGGTCTGAAGGTCTATCAAAAGTGAGCTACACTCTTCTAGCAGCAGATGGAGCTCTGACATCAGGTTTGTTGGTTACAGCACGATTAATGGGCTGTTCACACAGGACACCTTCTTTTGTTTAAAACTAACAAGACTGAACACAATGAAACGGAGCACTGATTTCAACATGTTTCTAAAACTTGAAACAGCATCTTAAACCCCAACTAAATGGAAGAAGCATCCTGTGTAAACGTCACAGAAAGTGTTCAAGTGCATGTTCAAAATAGACAGAGGGTCCCAGTTCATAGATTAGATATCTTTGGGGTTATTACATTGCTCTTTTTCTCTTCACACTCTTCTGTCCTACTGAACTTTCTCATCGGTCACACCTCTGAAACGTTTGATTTATATGCAATGTCTCTGAATCTGCCTCAGGTCTTACAAATGACCTTGTCTTTCCTTTTTCTCTGCCTTTTTTTCTTCTTCTTTGTGCTCCCTGCTACAGGACCCCGGTCTCCAAAGCACAGCAAAGTCATGTGAACAGAGAGCTAGCCAATCACGTGCTGCCAAGTTGTGCCTGGAGTAACGATTTAGGATTTTCCTGAAATACTCCTGCTTTCCTAAACCTCCCCAGCGTTTAACTATAATCAAATGCAGTCTCTCTCTGTGTGTGTGTGTGTGCGTGCGTGTGTGTGTGTGTGTGTGTGTGTAAGTCACATCTGAAACCTTGCCTGTTCTTTCCTTTCCCATGAACTGTGATTGCTGGTTCCACCCTGACTAACTCCAACACACACTGACACACACACACACACACACACACACACACACACACACACACACACACACGGACCCTTCCCCCCATCCATCTCATACTTGAGTCATACAATGTAAGCAAACTTTCCAGGGTAGATTTTCTGCCCGAAGGCTGCCTTCATCTCAACAGTTTTAGAAGAATGCAGTCATTGCCAGTCTAAAACAGATCAACAATCATTTCTAATCACAATCCGCTCCGTTTGAGGTCATCAGAGGACTTTCAGACACCGTGCTGGCATATTAAAAGTTTATGGGATATTCATTTGAGAGAGTTTTGTCCTGACAATAGAGGTGGATACTATTGCGGACCAGCGGTAACAGAGGTACATTAAAGGAGAGAGAACAAAACCAAGCCTCATGCATAAATGAATTTCCTTCTCTACAGGGAAGCCATGCTGACATTTAAACGAATGAACGTTATAGCATGCTTTAGCTAAATCAAATCAAAAAGCAGATATGTTTCCATGACGACCAGCCATGAGCGCTTGAAAAGAGCCATAAAGTGTACTGTAGGAGACAGTCGATGAGAGATGGGGTACAGGACGCCTGCAGATGAACTATGACCTCCAGACTTTCATTGCAAGTTTGATGCAGTTACATTGTCTCACATCTTATGATGTCTCTGTCTTTCTGAAAGCTGTTTCCTTTATTGATAGTATTCATGTTTTAAAATGCTTCTTCCTTCTTCAAATATAATAATCACATTGCACAAAAAAAATTTTTTTTTAAATGTTTTTATCGAGCAAGGATGCATTAAATGAATCAAAAGTGACAGTAAAGACATTTATAATGTTAGACAGCAAAGCTGTTTTCAACATTGATAATAAGAAATGTTTCTTGAGCAGCAAATAAGCATATTAGACTGATTTCTGAAGGGTCATGTGACTCTGAAGATGCTGAAAACACAGCTTCGAGTCGCTGGATTAAATTATATTTTGATCAAATAAAGGCAGCCTTGGTGAGAATGAAACGTTTTATGTCTAAACCTCCAGCCTGATCTCACGCCAATTTGTTCATATTTTACGAGGTGGGTAATTCGTATGATTCATACGATTTGTGTTAAATCGTACGTATTTTATGAGTTACACAATTCGTATGAATTTGTACGAATGACCTACACTTAACCCCGCCTCTAAACCTTTACCTGTCATTGGGGTCCAGACAAATTTTACAATGAATAACCCTCTCGTAAAATACGTACATATTGGTCATGAGATAGCGTTGAAACCTCACTCAACTGTATTAGATTTGTCAATTATTATTATTATTATTATTTTTTTTTTTACAATTTAGAAAAAAAACAATAAACCAAGAAAACATTACTTTATGAATTTAAAAAGGAAAGAGTATTTTTTGTCATGTTTAGGTATTTTTTACTAGAATAAATAAATAAATAAAAATAAAAAAAAATTATATATATATATATATATATATATATATATATATATATAGATATAGATATATCTATATATATATATATATATATATATCTATATATATATATATATATATATATATATATATATATATATATATATATATATATATATATAGATAGATAGATAGATTTAAAGAATGTTTTTGCAGTATAAATGCAATCAACCTCAAGTGTCAGAGTTGTGGTTGAAATAGTGGTTACAGATCAGTAGTTGAGTGGGAAAAGAGTTTGCCCTGAAGCACATCTGAACAGTGCTGCTGTTGTTTCTCCAGAGGGCTGTTCTGGAGGGCCGAGCGGCTGCTGTGATTGCCAAGGAGAGACGAGAGGAGAAAGACAGAAAGCAAACATTCCTGGTGCAGAATAGTCGAGGAATGTGCGGCTGTGTCTGACTCACAAATCATGACCACATAGAAATGTGACGACCTGTTCAACTGGATCCCATTCACTATAGCTAACCCATACACTAATGCAGTGCTGTATGATTAAAGACAATGTCAGTAGAGGTCACAGTACCATAGGGAGAGTTAAGATGCAAATCAGTTCACATTCAGAACAGATTCAGTTGCAAACTCTCCTCATTCCAAACCTGCATTATGACTTTCTTCTGTGGAACACAAAACAATATATTTTGAAGAATGTTGGTAACAGTTTCAGTTGACTTCCGAATAGAGAAAAAATACAATGGAAGTCAATGGGAACCGATACCGTTTGGCTACCAATATTCTTCAAAATATCTTTTTTTGTGTTTAACACAAGATATTGTACAGGTTTAGACCAAATTGAGGGTGAGTAAATGACAGAACTTCCTTTTCTGGATAAACTATCCCTATTTGTGAGAAGATGAGTGGCAGAGAACAGCTGAAATCTCGCTGGACCGGACAACAGCTGTTCATTACGACTCTGAAAACTGTTGAGAGAGTGGGACTAACAAACACATCGAAGCTAAAAGGTCAGGTTGTACAGATGATCAGCACAACGCAAGGCAGTTATACTAATATTTCTATTTATTTATTTTAATTAAAATGACTGATTTAGGCCACAACAATCTGTTAATGATCAGCAGAAGTTTAGTGTGGGTATATCCTATGCTTGTTCTAATGCATCTATGAGGAAAGTGAGGAGAAGGCATATTCAGGATAGAAGAGTGGAAGAGAGCAGAAAGATGAAAAGTGTTGAGGACAGCTAGAAGGAAAACACTCAGTATCTTGAGAGGGAAGAGAGCTCCAGTTAAATAGCAATGCCTAAGAGGAAGTGTCTTCACCCTTACACGCTTCTGCATTTCTAACCTTTTCTTTTTGAAGTGCAAATATTAAAATACAATGCATCTAATACAGTTCAAAATGTTGGCTTCTGTTTTAATATATTTTAAAATGTAATTTATTCCTGTTATGAAAAAACTGCATCGGTGATCCTTAAAAAAAAAAAACATTCTAATGCTTAATTTTTTATTTTATTTAACTTTTTTTGTGTGTGTGGAAATTGTGAAACCGGATTCTTTTATGAACAGAAAATTAAAAATAACTGCCATTTTGATCAATTTAATTCATCGTTGCTTAAGAAAAGCACTTTTTTTTTTTTTTTACAAAATTTTGAATGCCTTTATATTACCATTTTCATATTCAAATAAAAATGTTTTTTCCTACACAAGCTACAACATCTCAACTCTAAAATATGGATTTTGAATTATAAGTTAGTGACTTTGAGGGTTCCTGTATTCCAAAGAGATTTTTAAAAGCAAGAGCATATAAACCTTTCAAGACTTCCTGAGTTCTGAGATTTATGAAGTGATGGTACATGCCTCTGCAGAAGCAGTAACTCACAGAAACTTCACTTTTAATGGCCGAATTCCTAATGTAGTACACCACCCAAATTCCCGAAGCAAGATCCACCAATCAAAAATACACTGTTACCATGGAAACAGGAATGGTGGCCCCAGCTGTGAGTTGTTGCAGGCTAGCTGAGCTAGTTACCCACATCACACTGAAGAGATAACCTGCACCAAAATATCCATCTGTCATCATTCACTCACCCTCGTGTCACTCCACACTGACAGCTGAGCTTTCCTTCCTCAGTGGAACACAAAAGGAAGCCATCAACTGTTTGGTAACCAACATTCTTCAAAAACTTAATTTGTGTTCAGCAGAGTTCTGGAACAACTTGAGAGTGAGTAAATGATGAAAGAATTGACATATACAAGTTTAACTATGGGGATTTTATATTATGTTATAATCTTAATACCCAGAGAATGTGTGTATTCTTGATATAGGACAATACATGCTGTATATTACATTTCTGTATGGGGCGGGGCCACTGTTCTATATTATAGATCAGTGGGCGGGACTTGTTTCTGTGCACCGGTTGTTGATTGGATGAAGGCAGATATGAATGTGAATTTGCAGTCCATTGTAAGAATGGGGTGGGTTAAGCAGAATAAATATTTTTAAAAAAATTGAATACATTACCTAACTATACGCAATTTGAGGGGATCTTAATAAATAAATAAATAAATAAACATGCATGGATGAATCGTTCACAATAAGATTGAGAACTTTCATTTAGAAAATACAATGCCTTTTCATTTTCATGCCTATACTTAAATTGTGCATTTGTTTGTGTGCTTTGAATCATGGCTTTGAATGCTGAAGGATTTTAGGAAATGGCCAGGAAATGAACAGGAAAAATGCTTTGACACTCAAGGCAGCTGAAAAAGTAATTCTTCCTGTCCTTGTCTAGTCCGCTGAGATATGTTTGTCACATCTCCGTCATCCAGCTATCTGTTCTCATTTGTCCCTGCTGGACCTTGTGGAAGAGCAGAGCACCTAAAAACATCTCTTTCATGACAGACAACAGAAAATAACAGTCGGCCTTTTTCTCTTACAATAAAAGCAGAATCATGTCCCATCTCACTGAAAAGAGTCTCACGTGATTTCAATCTTTCATTTACTTTACTTACTCTTTCCTTAATTGCTCTTCTAACTATTTTCGTCTCTTTCTTCATCACACTTTGTGCTGTACTGAATTTCATAAATTAGGTTTCCAAGAGCAGAGCATTGTGCACTGCTGACTACAAGTGTATAGAGGGCAAATGCAGGCTTTGAAAAACAGAGAAAGGAAGAAATTGCTGAATGAATAGAGTGAGAGAATGACAACAGGAGGAGGAGGAGGAATATTAGTTAAAGGGAATAATTAATAGGTGTGTGCAGAGAGCAGTGACTGAAGACTGAACCCAGGGCTGCAGGTTAACTGACTTCACAATGGAAGGAGGAAGGAGGTTTCTCCTCTTGATATTTCCCCCATCAGACCGTCTACAGCCCATTCCCTCAGAGAAAAGCACATTTTATATATTGAAACAGCACTTGTATACTTTAAATTTCTAACTTGTATAATAACCCCTTAAACTACCTGCATAGTGCTGAACACATAAATATAATATGACTGTAAAAAAAAACACACACACACAAAAAAAACAATGCATTGCACATGAAATGCAGCTTAACCCACCTCTTGTATATACCGGATAAATATCATTTACTATAGTAATAACTGATTATAACTTTATGAAAGATAATCAAATGTGATGTGTCACACAGAGGAATCTTTTAAGGTGACTCATATTTTTGCATATAAAAACTATTCTAGCAATAATGTTCTGCAAAAGTACATGCATTGGATTATTTGACCGAAAGTGCAATGTAATTTATCTAAATTTATCTAAATCTAATCTAAAACAACAACAAAAAATTTCCACAAAAATATTAAATCAGCATATCAGTATGATTTCTTTTGTCTGAAAACTCATTATTATAATAGAAAATACACATATTAAACAGTAATATTTCACAATATTACTGCTTTGTATTTTTCTTGAAATAAATGCAGCCTTGGTGAGCATAAGAGAGTCAATCAACCGTTAACCAAACAGCAGGTGGTTTTTACTGTATGTGAGCATAATTGAGTATAATTATGCAATGTATTATGCAATATGAGCATAATCATGCATAAGTGACATTTGAATTGCATCTCATTCTGATTAGTCTTCAGGTTTATGTGATTCTTCCACATCATTGCTTTCAGCTCTAACTTAATGACATCTAAGTAATTAGCCAGCTATAAAATGAGTCAGTTATCAATTGCTGAACCTCAATCTAAACCAAACACTGCATTACAACATTTCTTTTGTGAATCTTACATTTTATTTTGATGCCCACTGATGAATCTGCTGTCCAGAAAACAGGGTGCACTTCAACAGAAGATCTGCGTCAGTGCAAAAACTAAACAAAAAAACCTCATCTGACAAGCACAGCTAGTCCTCCAATGATGCCACTTATCTTAAGACAGCTTTCACCGTCTCTGCTTTTAAAAGCCATTCTGTAAGAATCCTGTCTGAAACAACACAAAATAAAGCAGAAGCACTGAGGAAGGGAAGCGAGTTTGTGTTGGAGCGCTGAAGACGATCTGAAAACAAAGAGATACAGCAGATACTAGCAGTAAAACTGTACCGGCCGTACTGGAAAAGAAAAACTGAGAGTACAGGAAAAAGATTAAAGTGAACACAAGAGAAGACATGTACAGGTCTTGTGCAGCGAGTCTTTTGACTTTCAACCATCATGAAGCAGACAAATGTAGTTTTAATGAATGCGCTGGAGAGAGAATACAGAATCTGTGACACCACAACAATAAACTGGCATGGAAGAAAACTCATTCAAAGTCTAATAGAGTTGCTTCATGAACGGCGTAGAATTTGGAATTAGAATTTCAAGTAAGAAGGCACAGATTTTTTTTACACGAGTCAGAAAACTGAATGCAGTTTATGAATCTCTAATAAGGGAATATAGTTGACTTGCCACTAAGTGCTTCAAATAAAACTCAATGGCAAAAAAGATTCAATGCCACCAACACGGAAAATTCAAGATAATGCACCAAGAAAACCCCTCCAGGAAACTATTTCCAGAGTCCATTCTACAACTCATTGCCCCTGCTCATTTAGCTAAAGGACTCACTGTTTTCTGTGTATACCAATAAGTCGTGCTGATTAGAATGAGCTGTTTCCTCATAACTACATCAGCAGCTGGGTGGGCTTCATTAGACTCTCGTGGATGTGTCCCAAACCCCTGTCGATGTGCGGAGGAAACCCCGAAGGAGCCTGCTTGTTTGTTTTCTGAGTCAATACTGCCAGAGAGAATGTCACCAGCCAGAGAAAGCCTCCAGTGATCTCCCTTCAGGAGATCTCCAGAACTCAGGCATAAATGTCACCCTGCAATGGAAACAGCAACCCGCTGACTTCAGCTGATCTGAATGCTGCTGGGCGTTACTCTAAATGTGTGAAGAAGAAGACGTGCAGATGAAGACGAGGGGGGAAACATTGTAAAGATCGTTAAAACATACAGTTACAAGGGTGGAGTATCATGAGACAGCTTCAAATGAAACCACACCACTTTCTGACCGCGACACTCAGTTATGATGGTCTGTAGGGGTCATGTGATATAGTTTGAGATATAAAATACCTTTTTTATGGTTTTCTTGTCTCAAAACAACAGAATGGCAAATAATAATAAAAGCAGTATGTCTTTATAGAATTTCAAGCTTTTAATTATACTGTTTTCTTCACAATTACAATCTCTATACAAGGTTTACACATCCAAGACAAGCCCCACAACAAACTATTGATATTCAGAAATTTAAAACATATTCATCATAAAGTGTATATTCATAAATCATAGTCTGTGTTTTTTTTAATGTTTTTTTTGAATAAGTTAATCAAAGACAGTGTCATTCCACTGACCCATATGTATTTGACAACCCCAAGAGTCAGAGAGGATAGTTACAATTTCTAGCTCAAGGCTTATTTTATAAACATCATTAACTCTGTCCCCAGGACGCTAGATGACATATATTTGCATAAAGCACACTGATCTTACAATGCAAACAACCTGAAATGATTATACATTAGATCCTGAATCAGATGCACACGTTGAAAAATGCTTTACAGGCCTTTATGGTAAATAGATGTTATCAAAAACATAAACTGCTGTGGGAATGTGCCACCATGATGACTAATCCCACCGTTATCACCAATGTGTCATTATTTTCAACTGAGATAATGTTGTTGCTTTTTCTTGTTAAATTGTTCTTGAATGTCGACATGACATACCTCACCTTTCCTCTAAAGGAGATAAATGGTTGCACATTGTAGGCTGGGAATTCAAACTGAGATTTTTCCTCATAAGAATGCAAGTGCAAAAAAAGCAATCCTTCTCTAGACAAAGCTAAGCTTTCACTTCTGACCTGCCCCCACACAGACACACTAAACCCAAGCAGAGTCTCCACATCGAGAGGGACATGCTGGGAAACAGTGGACTGGAAATGAGCAGGGATGAGAGGATGCAGGAAAAAAAGATAGCAACCGAGCTGAAGAGCATGAGAGAGTATAAACCACACTCAAGGCCTCCTTCTAGCATCACGGTAAGCTGATTACATGAGATGAAAGGCATGTCAAACTATGGCAATCCAGCAAAGCCATATGAGCAAGAATTCATAAATTCTAGAAAGCATAGCTGTGCGCCAGGATACATCTACATGGTCGAAATTAGAAGAAAGAGAGGTAAAGAGCGCTGGAGACACAGGATGGCTGTGATAGAACAAAAATATGATTGTTCTGGCCACTTTGTGCTTCTGCTGTCTAGCCAAGGAAAATCAAGACAGCGGTTAAACAAATGCATCAAATTACATTTCATTATGTTTGCTTCAACCTGAAATTACAACGTCTATAACACAGGGTTATGGAAATATGATTTTTTTCACAAAAAAAATAAAATAAATAAAAAATAAGTGCTGAATAATTTGGAAATATATGAACAATTTACTTTTCAAATAAACACATGCTCACACAAATGAGTTATACAATAAATAATGAAATTATAATGAAGGCATTATACTACTATATTAAAAAAAATCTACATTGTTCTTGCACACAAAATGTGCATAAACCAGCCTAAAACATTTGTAATATTCAGACAATTTTAATGTTGATTTTTTGTGTTGTGTCTAATAATTTACATGGTTCAATCCTTTTTCAGTTCAACAACATCATAATATAAAACGTGAAGTGACATTCAGCCAAGTATGGTGACCCATACTCAGAATTTGTGCTCTGCATTTAACCCATCCGAAATGCACACACACACACTGTGAGCACACACCCGGAGCAGTGGGCAGCCATTTATGCTGCGGCGCCCGGGGAGCAGTTGGGGGTTCGATGCCTTGCTCAAGGGCACCTAAGTCGTGGTATTGAAGGTGGAGAGAGAACTGTACATGCACTCCCCCCACCCTCAATTCCGTCCGGCCCGAGACTAGAACTCACAACCCTTCGATTGGGAGTCCAACCCTCTAACCATTAGGCCACGACTTCCCCTAAAAGAAAATATTCTATTCTAATTTCTATATTCAGTATTTTTGCTTTTGAGTTAAACTCAAATTTTACTTTGCTTTTTGACATAAATGCTTTCTAATTACCTCATGTACATTTTTCAGTCACAGACAATGAGTATGATGTACTGAATATGATACATGTGAAAAAAAGTTAATAGGAAGTTTTGGCACACCTTACCCACTCTCCAATGTACAGAGTCTTACAACAAGTGTGCAAGTGGTAAGCAATGTGATAATGTATGCATACAAATACAGTGTGATACTACAGTATTGTGAAAAACAGCTCTAAACAGCATTGTAATCACAAGTGTAGCACAGTCTAATGAGGGAGAGCATATAGATTTGTAATCGATGGCTTCGTTAGACGGTGACTGTTGTACTGCTGACCCAGCGCTGTTACACAAATATGTTTAATTGTGTAACAGCAGAATAATAATTAAAAAAAAAATATCACTGAAGAAAGCATTATTATGAATAGAGAGCACATATTTAGGCCAGAAACCATGGTTTGAAGTTAAATCTCTTGATGTATTTGTTTATCTCAAAACATTTTGTAGTGAACCATTTCTTTAAGATCTATTTCATTTGTTCCTTTTAAATGGAAATTCAAAATCAGAACTAGTTAGATTTGCCCTAAAATCTTGTGCACATTTGGGTGTGTCTGTAATGGTTAATGTTTAAAAGATGATGTCAGAGCTAACGAGCACAAGTTCTCTCTAAAGTATGTAATGGTATGATGTCATTTATTTTCTCTTCCCTCCTTCATCTTTTAGTTTCTCTTCTCTTTTCTTTTCTAGAAAGATTAGAAATCTTTATGCATATGCATATGCACACGCTTGCAGAACTCAAAGTCTGAATTTTCCACAAACACCAGCATTAGCTATTTCCACTCAATACAAATGCCTCCTAAAGAGAGGGCAAGGAGGACAGAGAGGAATTACTTTCTCCTAAATTCTCTCATAGGTCTCTCCAGTGGAATCTGTCCCGTTTCAAACCTTTCAGTTATATGGGTCAGAGGAGCTGTCACAAATATGCAGCTGAAATTCCAATGCACTTAAATCGCTCTCAAATTGCATGCTTTTTCTTATGAAAAAACAACAACCACAAACACAAACAGAAAAAAATACTTTCTGACTATTGCATCAAAACTCCAAACATATCCATCAAATAAAAAAGGTATGAGTGCATTCTTGTCCATCTGAGCATTCTTGACTTGCCAGTTATGTCGTTCTATTTTAATGCATCACATTCCAGGTTGTATGGAGCTCTCAGTTAGGGTTGGCGCTGAGGCCTCAGGAGTGTGCTCTCAATGACACTCAATGACAAAGGAACAGTGTGTGTGAATGTGGCAGAGCAGTTAAAAGTTCAAATGAGCCACATCGATTCTTCTGTAGCAGTGGGAGAGAGACAAGATGAAAAGCAAATGTGCATTATTAGGAGGGTGTACACAGCACTCAAAAAAAGTTAACAGCGTTCTTTTCTTATTTCAACTGTCCACAAAGAATAAATATCCTTTGTTTTTTTTTGTTTTTTTATTAAAAAAGCTGTCTAAAACTAGATTTGCATTTTCTGAAAACCACTGCTTGCAGACAACTTAAAATCGCATTGTATGGAATTTTGGCCCAAAATTCTCAGCTGTTGAAATTTCAATGCATACATTTTTTTTGAAATAGCAAAAATGCACACACAACACAACAGGACCATTGTTAAGGTACAGTATGTGCACACTGAGTCCGAAATATTTGCACGTTGAAAAACAAATACGACCTCACGTTGTGTCAATCATAATTACACACTGCGTCTGGAACTTTTGTCCGTCATAAAAAATCAAATCAGGTTTGATTTTCTGCGTTTTCATATCCGTAACATGCAATTTGATAGGTAAGGAAGGTGAATACGACAAAAAAGGAAAACTGAAAAATGCATGCAAAAATGTCAGACTTTTAAAGACCTATAAAGCATATAGAACACAAATCTTTGTGAGCGAAAATGTTAAAATTAATGCAATGCAATAAAATTAAATTGTTTCCAATATCAAATTAGCTTCTACTAAAGCAAGCTGTTAAATATTATAAATTATATATTAATATTTATAAATTCGCAAGTTAACTTTAACAGTCATAAAAAAATTCCCCTGGGATCACAAGGCCCCTTTTATGGAAGCATATGGGTTGCAAAATTAATTTGGAAATGTAATATTCAAAATGAAAATGAAATATGTAAAGTGACAATATATTTCTGTATCTTTACATTTTGCTATATGTAAATTTAAATAATTTACATCAGCCATTTTCTACACTACAATAGTTCTAATATGTAAATTAAAAACATAGTTTCATTGTTTATAAGTTGTAAAATTTAAATGAAATTTTATAACCCAAATGGATTAGATATGTTTGATATTTCCAAGCAAAAACTTTAGCAAAATGATCATTTAAATGCCATTTTCTCCTAAATGCATTTAGACAATCTCAAGTGTTAGAACACTTGAGATTTTTATTAGTGATACCGCATGATAATTGTAGCAAAATGCAGTGTGAATTTCAAAATGCATTTTGACCCAAATGTGCAGTAAACTGGTTGCAAAAATTTGATTTAAATGATTTAAATTTTTCTTAAATGCATTGACACTTACACTGTAAAATACAAATCTTAATTTTGTGGAAAAACTTTTTTTTACAGCATTGTCTGTAATTTTAAATTATGTTGAAAACTATGTACAATTACGAACAAAATCTGTAAATTAAGAACTTGACTGTTTTTTAAGTATTATATTATTATTGACAAATTATAGTAATTCTCATTTTTATACAAGGAAATTACTGCATTATTTATACATTATTTTTACAGTTTGCATAAATTACATACAAATTCATGTAAAATTAAGATAATAATGAACAATATCTATAAATTAACATTATTATTCAATGTACTATATCATTAAAGCCAAATTACAGTAATAATTTTTTTTAATACAGGAAAATTACAGTATTATTTTTACAGTATTTTGTGTTATTTTAAAATGTTCAAAACCCTGTAAAAATTACAAACAATATATGTAAATTAACTACTTGACTGTTATTTTAAGTATTATTCCATTAATCACAAATTCTAGTTCTAATTATTTATACAAAAATGAAATGTCTTCAATTTTTTCTTAAATGCATTTACACTTGCATTTCAAGACATTTCAATTGCATTTTCATTAAGTACCCTGCGATCAGTGTAGACTAGTCAATGTGGATTTTAAAATGCATTCCAATCACACCCCCAACTTGCCAATCATTACATCAAGACGTGGCTTGGCAACAAGATGTACAATAGGTCAATATTCACCATTAACCAAACGCTTTTCACCAGACTCAACATCTCTCACTGTTTTACACTCCGATTGAGCAAACAGACAGTGTAATTAAACACTTGGTCACTTGCAACCTTACACTGTGGATACAACTGTGACAGTTGTTGTGTTGCATCGTGCTGCATCCATGTTGCCTTCCTCTCTTCTAACCCATAATAGAGCACATGTCCCATGGCACCTAAGCGTTGCACATGCCTTAAGATCCCTCAGTCTGTTTACACTCCGGTTGATGCCCGTGCCATACTGACCAAACGCTGCTACTCTTGGTAAATAAGTGTAGAATTTGCTTACATGCTTCACGTAGCAAGCAGACAGTGAGACATGCGTGAGACACCTGCAACGCTTAGGTGTTCAGAGAGACACAATCTATTATAGGAGAAAAATAATGTATGGTAGCAAATGGGTAAAAGTATAGATTTGCTCTGTCTGCTTATGTGCATCAGTCGGAGTGTAAAATATTGAGAGATTTTGAGGCAGGTCAAAAGCATTTGGTTAACTGGATAAATGCATTTAGGAAAAATAGCAATGCTTAGCTACAGTTTTTGTTTGGACATGTTAAACATATCTAATCCATTTGGGTAATACAATTTAATTTTAATTTTGGAATTTATAAACCATGAAACTATGTTTTTAATTAAGACTAGTGTAGAAAATGGCCAACGTAAATTATATAATGGAATTTTAATTTTCGTTTTGCACTAAATGTTGTACATATGTACAGGATAATTAAATTTTCATTTTTATTTTGCACTAAATGTTGCACATATTTATGGGAATATGTAAATTTAAATACAGAAATACACTGCCATTTTACATATTGCATTATCAGTTTGAATATTACATTTCAAAATGAATTATGCTACCCATATGCTTCCATACCTTATCAAAGGACGTTTTGGTTATCTAAGATTACATTATCCACAAAATGAAAGTTTTAAAGTCCGTATGTTAAGCAGTCCTGGCTAAATTATTCACAAAACTTACAAATATAATGTTAGAGGTATCGATAAGTGCTGGTACTGCAACCTCTACGATTGAATTAATCCAAAAAACTATGACTGAAGTGACACCATTTTAATATCTATTCAGCAGTTTCCAAATCTGGTCTTGGCAATAAGACTGTGGATGGATGCCAGTGCACTGCAGGCAGCATGGGACAGACTTTTTCCTTTTTATTTCCTACATTTCGGCTGCTGTAATTACATTCTCTTTCTTTTCCTCTTCTCTATCTCTCTCTCTAAAGCGTCCTCTCAAGTGCCACCATCTCTCGCTGTACCTCAGTGAATCGATCCATTTTACTCTCTTGCCTATAGTCCAGTGGTTTTCACTATTTTTTTCATGGGAGCAGCACTGATAGGGCAAAGTCAATCAGAGAGCCACTTTTACCACAAAGTATCAAAGTATATACAGTATTCTGCTTTTTGTAGATCCTGCCAACTTCACTCTTTCACCCAATTTACTCTTCTCAATCTAGGTCCCGCCTTCCATTTGAATCTGGCTCTGTTCCAGCCGTCCAGGACTGTCTGCTGTGGTTCTCTGTGAAGGGTCGTGAACCGGGAGAGCTAGGTTAATGGCTGACATGTGTTTGCAGAAGGAAGTGTGCTTGTTTTCAGTCCCACATTCTTCACAATGGCCTTGTTCTTTGTTCAAGGCACCATAATATGGTGAAGGACCTGTCTGCAAGTAGATGGATTTGTATTCTCAATCAGAAATGGCCATGTACTACTCATAGCAATCATACTTTTCATAGCAATCATTACCACATATTTAGCTGTGCATTATGGTAATTTATTAAAAGGAGACAGGGGTGTTTTATGGTCCTATGTGGCCCCAGGACATGACCCTCTTGTCCACCACTGAACGTCTGACTCAAGTACATAGTCATCGACTGCACAAAGTCAATACACTTGTGGTGCCTTTACAGAGCACATGCTATATTTACTGTGTAACTCTGAAAAGTTGGTAATGTATATAATAATGTTGATGTATTTGGTCTTGGAGGAATCGACTTGCTGCTGCCAATACATCCACAGACAAGCTGCTGTAAACATGTACTGCTGCTGTACAATTTACATGATGCATACATACACAAATAAATTCCTGTAGCAGATCTAGGCAGGTGGAGCTGGGGAAGGTGGAGGGTTTCTGAGGTTGTTTACAGCAAACAGTGAACTAAACTATTTAAATGTTGATAAGTTCAATGGCTGCAGATGCAAAAGAGACCAAAAAACTTGTGCCATTTAGTAAATTATGTGATAACTAGCAGGTTGCATTAAGGACCTATCTTTTTGTCATCTATAGTTTGATGACTGAATTACATATTCACTGTCTGAAATGTTTGTATTTATTACCACTGTCTACTGGACAAAGCATAATAGTTTGTTTCAAGTGAAAATTGAGTAGGATGAAGAGGATGAAGAGAAATACACAGAGCAGCCAATAATAAATAAATAAAAGTTTTGTAAATGTTTGAATAATTCAAAAACACATTTGCATGTTGACAGTTCTCTGATGTTGGTTTACACATGATGTGCGAGTAAATAGGTTACTTTATTTATTTACATTTCACACTTTTATGCTTTAATTATTAGCTTTTCATGAATTCACCAGTGACATGCAGTTCCTTCATGAGCCCCCAGTTTTTTATGTTTTAAATATGAAGTATTTATAATAACATAATTATTAATATTTGAAATATTCATATAAAATGGAGCATTAAAATTGAATTAAGAGATGTCTAATGCTAAACTAAAATCTTTCCACAAAACTGCATGCAAAAAAGTTTACTTTCGCCTAAAACCTGCTCTGAGAGGTTGTCTGTAAATTTACCTCTGCAAAGCGTTAATGCAAAGCTGGCACAAGTTTTTCCATGTTCAGAAATAAAACTATGACAGGTTTTATGATAGTTAAATGCTATATAAAGTCAGATTATTTGTTGAATAGCTTTTGAATAGGAAGGCTATATGATCTAGTGCTAAGTATGATTTTATTTTGTCTGTGTATAAATGTATAAATGGGTGCCTTTGCTTGCTGTCACATATTGCTTTTAAATTAACTTTTAAAATGCTGCACTCTGTCTGTCAAGCTGAACAAAGAAACACCCCTGAGAGACATGTCTGGTGGACCCTAATTACAGAAGGCTTTCTTGAGACCGTCGTTTACACATCCCATTTTGAAAACCTGTAATTTTGTTGAGAACAACTATAAGCAGCACGAATATATATATATATATATATATATATATATATATATATATATATATATATATATATATATATATATATATATATATATATAAATAAAACCCAGCAAATAGTCTCTTTATTATGTCTTCCTTTACTCTCCTTGTACCCTGTATCACTTCATGCACCAGTATCACAATGAGCAGAGCTACATTTCCTGATCCCTTGTGTAATTTCCCTCATCACCTCATCCTTCCCACTGTCTGTTCCTCCTTCTCATTACAAGGCTCTTTCAAGCTCTGCCAGCAGTGATGGCGATACAAAACAAGGCCATAAAACACCAGCAGAAAGCCAGCGACAAGACACTGCACGTTCACAGAGAGACATGGGGAGGGAATTGTCGAAGGAAAACAGGTGAGAGAAAACAGATGGTAAACAACGCAAGCTACAGAACGGCGATGAAGAAGATATGAAAGAAAAGAAAGAAACAGAAAGGAATCAAGATAAGAGTGAAAGCTCAAACGTGAGATAACCGTGACACAGATAAAGAGGAAAAACTATAAAAAGAGTAGATATGGATAAAGTGTTTTTTATGCATCAGATGGATTCCAGTAAGATTTTGAAATGTATTACAGCTCACAAGCAACACAATAACCAAGAAAGTTTGCATCAGCCCTGTTCTTCTAACAAAAGACCTTTGTGTCTGCACTAAAGTTCAGATTAGTATTCAGCTAAATCAACACCTGAACAGATCCAGACAGAATCTGCAGACTTTTTTACATTACTTTTCTGGTTTGGGGTAATAAACTGCAGATTGGATTCAAGCGGATCAATGTTAAATGGAACTAACAACACTATACTTTTATTGGTAGCTGAAAACAAAAAAATCTGTTGAAATCTGCAAAGATTTTAATCAGTTGGTGCATTCACATTCAGAGAAGTAAAAAAATATAGATGTGAATCATGACCTTAATTTTTTTTTTATTGGATGAATAAAACACTTTTTTCAGTGTATGTAGTATTCAGAGACTAAGATGAACTGTTTGAAATATCAGCTCTCTTCTCTGTGTCTTATAACCAGGTGATCAGCGTTTATATCCTCTTAATAAAAGACTGACCAGCTGTTTGTGGACATTGGACCTATACCCAGAGGGAGAAAGAATTGCTTCTCCCAGAGCCTCGCTGCAAGAGATTACTGAAAGCATTTTAGTGAAGCTTATAAATACTGAGTGTGCCGACAGGAAAAATGCTGTGTATTATTATATGGGACCATGAAGACATCAAGTCCAGATCTAATGTGTGAGTAACATCCTGTCTACTAAAGTCTGAAACACAGCTTATTAAAACTGAACAGACATGAAAACACTATCATTCGTTTGTTGAGTGGACATCAAACACAAAATGACTGAGAATCATACACTACTAAATGACTACAATTCACTCTGAACACAACTAACTTAAAAACATGTGACATATAACTTATAATTTGTGTTCTAAAAAATATCAAGTGTGTCTGATATCCTGCAAATAGGATGGAATCAAAATCTGATGCTTGAAAAAAAAAAAAAAAAAACTGAGTCTGTGCACTAAGTGATTTTCTTTTAAATCTGTGAACTCAGATCGGCAGACTGGCTCTGACTTTCAGCTACTAGTGTCAACTCATCCAGGCTGTAAAAAATCTAATCCAGCCTTCATCTGGTTGATGTGTCCTTTTCTGTCTATGAAAACCCAAAATGCTTTCTGTGCACTTCAGTGGTTGGTGGAAATAATACCCGATTCCTGAAAAGCCTGATTCCATTTCTACTGAGAAGTAATGATTATTGCCATTGAAAGTTGTTTGATTATTGCATAAATGGTTTATATTTTAGCCATCTAGCTTTAGCAGTTAGCACCTGCTGGGTGATGCAAAACGTCTCTTTCTCTTTCAATGGCCATTCAAAGGTAGCTATGTATTCTGATGAAACTATTTTTTCAGCAAGTACATTTACATTGATTTCAATGGCTGCCAGCTCCACTGAGATGAGTGGGTACCCTCACGGACGGCTCTCGTCAGGTCTTAATGACCTCCTTGGTTATTTCTTAGCTCCGATGAATGTGTTCTGGATCATTAGACAAGACGTTATGACGCATTGCAAGCCTGTCTGCAACCAGTTTCCATTTTAGGGGCCTTCATAACAAAAAAATCAAAAAACACCAAGTCCTTGACTGACTGGGTATGAGGCAGCTGGCTTTTCTGGCACGACCAATAACATGCATTAGGAACAAAATGATAGCATAATGCATTTACATTTCTTTTACTATAACACCACGAAAGACAGAGGCATTATATCGGGAATGATCAAAACAACAATTTCAGTACAGTCTGATTTGTAATTCACTCAAATGCACCAATAGAAATCGCAGCAGACCATCATTAGAGCCTAGTTACTCTCTCACTAAAGACCACTCAGCTCCAGGAGACGGGGCATTGTGACCCTGATAGTGTTCTCTTTCACTACACCTCTCTTTTCCTCTACCTCTCGCTCTCCTTCTCCCTCATTTTCTTTTTCCCTCGGTAACTTCTATTTTTATCAGGGCTTAAAGCGCAGTTGATTCACCTGCTGTAAGGCAGCAGAGAAACGCAGGTAGAAAGCAACTCTGCGAGCTCTGTTTTTGATTGTAGGATTGGATTTAGCTAACTGCATTATCCTGCTTCTGCTATTACATTTAGTTATGATAAAAGCCCCAGTGCCGTGAGAAGAGCTGACATTCATTTTTCTCCGCAGTCTGTGATAATGTGTTTGTCTGAGCGTGCGTGCGTGCGTGTGTGTGTGTGTGATATTGTTTCACATTCTAGACTGTCTTCTATTTTCTTTGTGTACTAATGTATAGTTTAATCAACAGAGAGAGACTGAGGATAAGACTGAAATAGATTTTTTTTTATTTTGTCCATACAATGGAAGTCAATGGGAACCAAAAGGTTTTCTTTTCTTTACCAACATTCTTTTAAACATCTTTCATGTTCCATAGAAGAAAGAAACTCATACGGTGTGGAACAACAGGGTGAGTAAATGATGGCAGACCCTTCATTAGTTTAACGTTTTGTGCTGAATGTCAATCATAAAACGTGCAATAAAGCGAAACACTAGCATTCTTACCTGAAAACCCATTGACTTTCTCCACGGAGAAGTGCTTGGCAATGTACAAACCTTTCAGTTAAGACCTACTGTACCATGAAATTTGTTAAGCAGTTATATATGTTATTACAATACTAAATTTGAAGCCTCATTTTTAGTTACATTATATAATTCCCAATACTTCATTGGATGAATAATTCATTATATTATTAAAGAACTGGCCTACATGGTCCTGTATATTTTTATTTTTTATTTTCAATGATTTATACTGAAGCCTGTTTGGTCTTCTTCAAAACTTCACTTTAAATCTATATGGAGAAAATGAATGGGGAAATACTTCATATCCAAGGCTGAATAACAAACAATGAAGAACATACACCTCTTTTGCATTACTGTATACATGCACACAAATCCATAGACTTATGTTGTGAAAGCTCTATCAACCATCCACAAAATCATCCCAGCACAAATTATCTAGGAAATTGAGTGTGTTTTAATTTGGGGTGACACTCTTTAAGAGCTTGTCTATGTAAGCAGCACATCATGCCTTTAGGGAACACAAGCTCTGACAGCTCCAAAGCCCCCACTGGGTGAGATACAAGAAAGAGACAAACCACAGCATGAAATGCCTGAATAGCTGAGAGAAGAATCATGCCGGCTGCATGACACCCATTATGAGTTGCTGTTCTTTTAGCTTAAGTGTTTTCTTATCAAGCCTGTCAGCATGAAATTACTTATATTGTTCATGTTGTAATACAATAGCATGCTCCAACTACTCTTCATTTAAATTAAAAAAATAATACTTGGGAACATGTGATCTCATGTGATGCATGTTTAAAACTAAAGCCACTTTGTTTTTAGCACACAGTATATTTGTGCTTGTTTGAGAAACTGCAGATGTTTTACACAGGAAGTGCATTCTTGGTGCATGTGTCATTGACACAAGGGACAACTTTCACTGAAATGTGTGTTGTTTCTTAAAATACATAAAGGTAGAATGCATTCTATTGGATTTCATGAAAAATAAATGCATAGGTCGTTTTTACAATATAGCCCAAGAATGTTTTCATTTGTAAGTGTTGAGTTCCTCTTCTTGTGTGGCTTCAACACAGCTCACCTGGGAGCATGTTATTACACTAGAGAGCAAAAGAACACAATTAACCCAACACTAACTAACAAACTCAATATGGCCCCCATCAGCAGCTGTGTCTGAGCATTCAAAACCGTGTAAACCCACCGGCCAAACACCTCCTAACAGTTTGTTATCTGATTGGTTTTAACAGCTGTTTACAGCTCTTTTGAATTTCTAAAGCAAAGACCACCAACCTCTCACCTCACACAGAGTTCATTAACCACACAAACACAAACCAGGTGATGAAATTAGCATTTTGCGACATCTCAGCTGGTCCAACATTCTTTAGAAATTGGTTAAAATTATTATTAGTTTATGTTTTACAAGAAATGTTTCAAATAGTCTATTTTTTTCCACTTGAAATTTTCATGTTTAATTCAGTGTTACATGTGTTTGTATTTATTTGTTAAATTCACTAGAAATTTCTGAGTGAAATTTGTTTCCCCACCAACTTTTTTCAGTGCAAATGTGAGGAAAATTAAAATTATGCAAAAAAAAAAAAAAAAAAAATGTTATACAATAAATAAGTAAGTAAGTCAAGTATTTCTTGGCACAAAGTCTGGTTCATATCACAAATCTATGTATTTCTTACAGTGTATTCTTCACCAGTGGGTAAAAATCACCCAGAGACAAATACATTCTTTATGGTTTTATTTGTTTACCTATGGCTCTTATTCTTCCAGTAGCTTTGGGCATTATACTTACATCTATCTGCCTGCATGAAGCTTGTTTTAAACTGCTTCCACTTCATATCAAAATTATATATAAAATAAATATTTTAGTAGTATGTCTATAGTACTAGTACATTTCACGACTGATCACGTGACGGCAACATGACGGCTCCCATAAATTTGCGACCCGCTCCATGCAGAATAACTTTCCCCCCTTAGAAGACTGATGTCTGGAATCATCTAATGCAACCGAATATACATAGAAATGTTTTTCATTGTGTGTTAAACTTAAAAAAAAAAAAAAAAAAACTTTCAAATAATCATCACCACTCCCTTGTTTTGTTCTAAGTTAACGGTAGTTGGTCGGAATCGTTTCTTCTACAGTTCATTGTGTGTCCGCTGGATTTCAGTAAGACTGTGATCCGGATCCCCATAAACATTTCATTTTTTAAAGACGAGCTCTTCTCTTTAATGAATGCAGGTTTCCCATAACTTACCTCGGCATGACAGCACACTAAAGCCAGGAGGAAAACCACGGGTGAACATCGAAACATCTGTAACGGGCGGAGAGAAGAGAGAAGGGAGGAAAATACATTACAAACAGAGAAAGCGTTCGAGGCAGTACGACACAAGTTGTTTAGACGCTGTAAAAGATTGCAAATAGTGTTCAGGTTTCTCACCATTTTTGTAAAAGGAGTCGTTCGAGCGTGCTGGAGGAGGAAAAGCGCTGTGTCTGCTCCGCTGTAGATGTGGATCTGAGGAGGTGAAGATCGCAGGAAACCAGGAATCCGCTTCTGCCCCCTCCGTGACGTGACGTGGCCCGTGCAAAGCCGTGGAGCAGATCCAGCTAAAGAGCACACACTCACACTCACACACTCCTCAGAGAGCGAGCGACCGACTCTGCTAGAGGTTACTGAGGCTATATTACACTATACTGCATGCTGTTATTCAGTGCTTGTGGAGCAATAGAATAATGTTTTTGGCCAAATTATAGGTTGAAAAGTTGTATGCTCAAATATAGACAAAACGTAGAGAGAGAAATAGACTGAGACTGATAAGAATGTGATAGGCTATAGGCTAAATGAATAATAATAATAATAATAAATCATAATTAAAACAACATTAATTAAAAAAGCTATGATGTCCTAAACAATGCGATAAATTATAACAAAAAAATTCCTAACTTTTCAGAGTCATTTATATATTTCTTTCTATAATTATAAATGAACGTCTCTCAGTTGTTACACCACTTCCATCACAACCAGTGCTGCCAGAGCTTTATTAGACGTTGGAGAACTTGTTTACCAAGGAGTCAAGAGTGTCAGAATAGTTTGAGATGAAATATGAAATGCGATGTGAGAAGTAAACAAAGGGGAAAAGAAGGTGTCAGGAGAATATTTTTATTAAAGTTGAGGTGTCTGAACACTGGTTCAGTATTATGGAGACTTTATTTTTTATTTTTTTACTAAACTAACAGTTTGTGAAATAATTTCAATACTTCTGACAGAGCTATAATCTGATTTTATGATGATAAATCAAAATTCTGCCATGATTTAATCACATTATTGGGTGTACTGTATCTATTGTAGTGGCAGGGAGCCCTTGCCATCCTAAGATAAAACTTTGCCATCCTGTCACTTCAGCATCTATAAAATGTATAAGGACTGGTTGCTAGATTTCTTTCCTGCAGCTGTGCTTCATGATGAGATGAAATCCTCTGTAATATGATATAATGGCAAGACAGAAGCACAACAGTGATTCTGTATAATGGTCCATCTCAAGAGCTGTGCATGAATGCTTGCTTTGGTGTTGGCACCCTAATAAATAATCTTTGAAATCTGCCCCCCTTCGTGTTGTTTTAAAGATTAGATATTTTAGGGAAAAGACGACTCTCAGGAAATAATACTGAATTTCAGTTTATTATAATGTGGCTTCAGAGTTCATGATGACAGAATTTTAATTTTGGGTGAACTATCACTTCAGTCTAACAGTAAATTAGCTGATTCTCATTATAACAAGTCTCTCTTGTGGTTAAAGTTGAAATGCTGAATTTCGATGAGATGCGGGTTTGCCAAATGACTGATCAAATTGAAATTATATCCATAGCAATTCCACAGAGGGCCCGCATCTTTAAAAGAAAAAGAAAATGAGTTTCTATGTATCAAAAACAAAAATGTGGGGGTGCTGTGTTGTGTCAATATATATGCTCATTTGACAATTTCTACTGTAATAAAAATGTGAAACACTGCACACTGAAATAATGCCAAAATAATTTGCCTTCAAGTAAGTGTTCAAGTTGTTTGCTGAGCCACATATTTATTTTTGAGACTTCCCAATCACAAAGAGCAAATAGAGGCTTACCTAACCCAGTCTTTGTCCTCCTAATGTCTTTCAGCCGAGAGTGCTTGGTAATCAGAAGAGCACTTAATTGCCTCTCCACAGCTACTTTTCCTAACCCTTTTTATCAAACAGTGTCTGCATAAATTCACTTCATGAATGAATAAGCTGTCACAAATGCATCTGCTATTCAATCTCCTGTTCTAACACCTTTAACACTTGCCAGTCAGAAGCAAGGTCAGTGCCAAAGAAGGGTTTTTGTTCTTCTTCCTGCATAATCCATTAATCTTCCTCTTTTATGCAACCACCAACACATCGACTCAGCAGGTATATACATAAGTTGGAACGAAAAGGCATAGGTATGTCTGTGAGGAGCAAAGAGGAGTGTGGTAATTCACAGTTAATGTCTTACTAACCGCAAAATGAAAACGAGAACAAAACGACAAATGGTCTATTGACTCTAAGACCTAAACGAGGCTATTTGTTGGGTCAACCAAAATCCACTCCTGCACAATACTGTGGCAGTGATCAACAAGCAAAATCTGTCAATGTACAGTTAAAGGAATATTATAACTGAAAAATGTGTCATTACTAATGTGTTTGTTTACTGTAGGTTTCATGAACTGCAAATATTGTGTTATTATGTTTTGTAAGCTAGCTTTAATGCTACTAATTCAATTAAATGTAAAGCTCCATGAAACATGAACAAATGCTGTGTTTCTATTCAAAATCTTAGAACAAATACAGTATTTCTGTGTATCGGCCAAAAATGAAAGTTTGCTTAAAATGTACTCACCCCCAGGCTTTCCAAGATGTAGATGAGTTTGTTTCTTCATCAGAACAGATTTGGAGAAATGTAGCATGATATCACTTGCTCACAAATGGATCCTTTGCAGTGAATGGGTGCCATCAGAATGAGAGACCAAACAGCTGATAAAAACTTGGATGGCTTAATGGTGAGTACATTGTCAGAAAATTAAAGGGGGGGTGAAATGCTATTTCATGCATACTGAGTTTTTTACACTGTTAAAGAGATGGATTCCCATGCTAAACATGGACAAAGTTTCAAAAATTAAGTTGTACGTTTGAAGGAGTATTTTTGTTCCAAAAAAACCTCTTCCGGTTTGTCACAAGTTTCGGAAAGTTTTTTTCGAGTATGGCTCTGTGTGACGTTAGATGGAGCGGAATTTCCTTATATGGGTCCTAAGTGCGCGCTCTTCTGCCGGAAGAGCGCGCGCTCCCGTATAGCAGAGCACTGAGAGGCTGAGCACAGCCTGATCAGAGCGAGAGCGTCGCGAAAAGTCACAAAAGACGTGTGTTTTTGGTTGCCAGGGCAAGACAACCCTGCACAGATTACCAAAAGAGAAACAGCATTAAGGGACCAGTGGATGGAGTTTATTTTTACAGAGCATCAACGGAGTTGTGCAAGTGTTTTTGTTTGTTCCCTGTATTTCGGATTGCACAACGTTTATTTCTTAAGGATAATGCAGTCCCAACGGAAAAGGTTCACGATTGTGTGTTGGAACCACATGCGGTGAGTAAAACTGCTTCAAATTTCTCTGTGTTGTTAACTTAGCTATCAGCCCGTAAGCACATCAAGTAAACAACATGCGATGTTGTCATCAAACTGCACTTTCCACATGTACAGCTTAAAAAAAAAAAAAAAAAAAAGACGACATAAAGTGGAACTTAGTCATTTTCCAAAACCGCTAAGCAAATATATACAGTTTCAGTACATACCACATAGAGAAGCCTTTGCTGATGCTGCTCTTGTTAAATTTCAGCCTCTGGATCTGTGTCACAGCTTCCACATGCTCTCAACTCAAAAGCCTACTGGCGCTCGTGATTCTTTAGCTCCGCCCACACGTCACGCCTCTAGACGCTCGTGTTTTTCCGGGAAAAATCGGTACAGACTATCTTTCTCTTATAAATATAATAAAAATAAAGACTTTTTGGAGTTATGAAGGATGCAGTACTACTCTATAGGTACTCAAGATTAACAGGATATTGAGTGAAAACAAGCATTTCACCCCCCCTTTAACAATTTTGGCTGAACTATTCCTTTAAGACACAAAATGTTATCTTTCTTTTTCAACTCAATTTGACAGGTTTCTTGATTGAGTGATTGATTTATTCATAATTGCTTATTACACCAGCTTTGATTGGTCCGAAGCCTCTATGCTGTACCTTCTTAGATGGTGTATGAGCAAAAAAGTACTTTATTTCTAATGAATATCCATGTCAGACATCAGAGGACCTTGAATCACTGTGAAACAAGTAATTTCTTTGAAGGTTTTAGACTTGTCTAGCATCAGTGAATATGATATTAATTATTGTATGCTTTTGACAGTAATTGGAATCAAGTCACAGTCTCAGCAAAAAGAAAAGTGAATAATTTCC
Source organism: Carassius auratus (assembly GCF_003368295.1). Classification (NCBI taxonomy): domain Eukaryota; kingdom Metazoa; phylum Chordata; class Actinopteri; order Cypriniformes; family Cyprinidae; genus Carassius; species Carassius auratus. Next base: position 15,421,454 of record NC_039276.1, read on the forward strand.
TGTCTGTCAAAGTAAGACAAGTTTCCTCCGAACACAGAGAAATCTGTCAGAATCATGAAAGCAGCTGATCAGTCACATACGGGAAGACTGTTATATGACACACTTACCACTGACGCTTCCTCCCTTTAATCATGAGTCTGATACACTGTGGACAAATCTTTCTGTTATCTGACTTGAGCATCATTTAAAATAATTTTCTTTGGCTTTTTAGACACAAAAGTACATAATAATTAAGGCATATACCATAACCATAATCCCTCAGCGTCAGCTATACATTTACAGTTTTAATTCGTATGAACTTCTTCACCACACAATTGCAAAACAGCAACTGTTCACTGAATTAACAAATCAAGCAATCATTTTGTCAATAAATAAATAAATGGGTTGTTATACTGAATACAAGGATCAAACACAACAAGAAAAAAAAGAAAAAGAAAGAAAAACAAAACTAATCAACAGCAGGAGGCATGCTTGACCATCTAATATCTTCATGCTAAATCTTGCAGAGTTTGAGAAAGTGAAAAGGTCTCACAGAGATGCAACACTTCCCCTTTGTGGTTGATATGGGAAGTGCTATTTAGTAGTTAATTATGATTTAGCTTGGGTTTTAGCCTCAATAACAAAGACATGCTTCCTGTTTTACTTGTATGGTGAAACATGACTGCTGTGCTATATAACATCACAACGTGTATTTTTTTTGTTACTTTTTAAATTTGATTAAACTTTAGATGCTACATTTAGAAGTACATTTGCATATTTATTTCAAGTAAAACAAAAACATAGGAACTCATAAACAGTAATTAGTGTGGTTTGTGTTTCCTTCAGTGTTTCTTTGCTTCCAAAAATGGCACAGTAATTGAAATAAATTACATTTTATCTGCAAATGTGACAGGCCTCTGTTTGAACCTCTTCCTCTCACCACATTTTGTACATCTACAAACCCCATTTCAAAAGAGTTACAAATTGAAGAAACAGAAATGCAATGATGTGGAAGTTTCCAATTTCAATATTTTATTCAGAATACAACGTCGATAACATATCAAATGTTTAAACTGAGAAAAAGTATCATTTTAAGGGGAAAAATAAATCGATTTTAAATTTCATGGCATCAACACATATCAAAACAGTTAGGACAAGGCCATGTTTACCACTGTGTGGCATCCCCTCTTCTTTTTATAACAGTCTGCAAACCTCTGGGGACTGAGGAGACAAGTTGCTCAAGTTTAGGAATATGAATGTTGTCCCATTCTTGTCTAATACAGGCTTCTAGTTGCTCAAGGTCTTCTTTGTCACATCTTCCTCTTTATGATGCGCCAAAATGTTTCCTATGGGTGAAAGATCTGGACTGCATGCTGGCCGTTTCAGTACCCGGATTCTTCTTCAACGCAGTTGTAATTGATGATGTTGTAATTGATGCAGTATCTGGTCTGGCATTGTCATGTTGGAAAATGCAAGGTCTTCCCTGAAAGAGACGATGTCTTGATGGGAGTATACAGTATGTTGTCTTGAACTTGGATATATCTTTCAACATTGATGGTGCTCATCTTTCCAGATGTTTAAGCTGCCCATGCCACACACACTCATGCAACCCCATACCATCAGAGATGCAGGCTTCTGAACTGAGCGCTGATAACCCGGGGGTGTCCTTGTCCTCTTTAGTCCAAATGACATGGTGTCCCAGTTTTCCAAAAAGAACTTCAAATTTTGATTCGTCTGACCACAGAACAGTTTTCCACTTTGCCACAGTTCATTTTAAATGAGCCTTGGTCCAGAGAAAACGCCTGTGCTTCTGGATCATGTTTAGTTATGGCTTCTTTTTTGACCTATTAAGTTTTCATCATCATGCTCATCCAGTATGGTTTTCTGGCCTGGACCCTTACGCACAAAGATTGTTCCAGATTCTCTGAATCTTTGGATGATATAATGCACTGTAGATGATGATAACTTCAAACTCCTTGCATTTTTTCTCTGAGAAACTCCTTTCTGATATTGCTCCACTATTTTTCACAGCAGCATTGGGGGAATTGGTGATCCTCTGCCCATCTTGACTTCTGAGAGACACTGCCTCTAGCTGTGCCTTCTATGTACATTTAACTTTTCCGGGGTCTTATTGCAACCTGTCCCAACTTTTTTGGAATGTGTAGCTCTCATGAAATCCAAAATGATTTTGGAATCGGGTTTGTACAACCCTTCATGACACTGAACAGTCAGTTATACTTTTTCACACACACCTTAGCTACTGAATATATTTATTTTAATATTTTAATTAGTCGAGTCTCTTTATTGTCAATCATAAAACCATCTTCAGAGGGAAAAATAATCAATGCTTACACTGTAAAAAAACAAACAAAATTCTGACCAGGGCACAATGACAGGAAGACACAAATATTAAATAATTTAATATTTAATATTTCCCAATTTTATCATCAATGATTATCTACACTGCAAAAAATAAAAACCTCTCCAGCTCAAACATCTCTAGTGACTGGTTACATCAACATCAAATGTAATTTTTGTGAACTTAATTTTTATACATTCAATTAGGCCAATTGAAAAAAATTCAGATGCTGCATTTTACATGGTAAATTTCCACGGAGTTTACTGCACATATAAGGCAAATGCACTCATAATTGGGGTCTAATAGGGCAAAACAGAAATTCATACAAAAAAACCCCAAAAATATCACTCAGGTCTAATAAATATTGATAATCATAACATTTAAAGTAATGTAAGGCACTTTAAAGGTCTTGTTTTTTGTGCTTTTCTGAAGCTTTGATTGTGTTTACAGTGTGCAATATAACATGTGTTCATGTTTTGCATGTAAAAAAACACAAGTCTTTTTCACACAAGTCACCTATCTGTATACCGCTGTTTTCACTGTCATAAAAATGGGCTGATGACTTCCTTGTTCTATAAAGTTCCTCCTTCAGAAATACGTAACGAGTTCTGATTGGGCCAGCGGTTCCTGTGTTCTGATTCAACAGCAGCTGAGCGCACTCTGCCCTCCTGGAAACGTGATTGGGCTAGTTTTGGACTAGTTTTGAGAAGCAAGTGGGCAGGATTTGTTTTTAAAACCTGGCAATCCTGATCTGAACGCACGTGATGAAGATGTACTTATAATCACAGGGACGTTTTTACTGATGAGATGCGAATGAAAAATTGCATTAAATTTTTTTGCACAGCCCTAACATCTAGTTAACAAAGCTAAACAGCATTGCCCTTTGTGTAATAAGTTACAGAAACTGTTAAACGCACCAACTTAAATAATAAAATACACTTACCGGTTGTGGTCCATAAACAACGCCTTCTCCAGACAAAGAGGGAACTGCTCCATCTTTCAAGAATAATCTTTGTGCGAATCCTGCATTAAACTGATTGAGATTGAGGAAGATGTCCTTAGCAAAATGTGCTGCACATAGTTTTACATGTGGATTTTAATTTTCGGGAACCGAGTTAAACATAAATGGTAACCATTGATCTCCAAGTACAGCGTCCCAAGTCGCCTTTGGGAAGGCCAAACAAAGGTGATTGGACTCCGAGATGAAAATAACAGCGTTTCGACAACATGTCATTACTGCAGGAACTAGAGGGATGTAGTCCAAACGCGTCGTTCGTTTTAGGCGAATTCTGTCAAATAAAATATCTCGCTTGGCATTAAACTTTGAGCTTTAGAATTTTACAGATATTATTTATATTCTAACAACAACATTACACACTAACTAAAGTTTAAAACATGGGATCACGAAGAACAGAACCTTTAAGTAGGTGGGGGGAGTGTCACAAGTTGTTCAGGCTCATCACCCTCAGCGCACTCCCTCTTTCGAGCATTTATCTCCAGCACCTTTTCACTATCTCGATCTCGTAGTTACTACACAGAACCCCTTCAGTATTCAGCTACTTGCATTGACTCACATACCGTCCTTGCTACTAACCTTTGTCACCCGATTTTCCTATACTCCTGTGTTTTTCCATCGATCCTCCAATGTTCCTCCTGCGATCCCTCTTCCACGTTCTTCTCACTAGTGTTAACCCCAAGGTGTGTGCAATGATTCCTCCATCCTTTTCACCCCACTGTCGTTACCAAGAAAGCTTATATCCAGCCCAGTCTTCAGAACCCTGCTCAACACTTCCCCTGGTTTTTCTCCCCTTCATCACTCCTGATTTTCATATATACCTCTTTTAAAATAAACTGTAAACTTTAAACTTCTGTCCCCTAGTCCGTTTTGTTACAGAAGATCGAACCAATAAAGAGAATGACCTGGGCGGATGAATATCTTTATGGCCTCTGGCAGGAGGAAAGACCTTTGGATGAGTATGTGGAGGAGTTCTTAAGCTTGATACCTCTGGTGAATTGGAGCGAATCCACACTTAAAACATGCTTCTGGATGGGACTGAAAGATTACTATCTGTTTTGTTTTTTGACTCCTGAAGATTACTGCAGACCCGTAGCAGATTTTATTAATTATGTTTTTGATTTAAAGGGGGGGGGGGGTGAAATGCTATTTCATGCATACTGAGTTTTTTACACTGTTAAAGAGTTGGATTCCCATGCTAAACATGGACAAAGTTTCAAAAATTAAGTTGTACGTTTGAAGGAGTATTTCTGTTCCAAAAATACTCCTTCAGGTTTGTCACAAGTTTCGGAAAGTTTTTTTTCGAGAATGGCTCTGTGTGATGTTAGATGGAGCGGAATTTCCTTTTATGGGTCCTGAGGCACTTCTGCCGGAAGAGTGCGCGCTCCCGTATAGCAGAGCACTGAGTGAGAGCACAACAGGCATTCGCTGATCAGAGCGAGAGCGTCGCGAAATGTCACAAAAGAAGTGTGTTTTTGGTTGCCAGGGAAAGACAACCCTGCACAGATTACCAAAAGAGAGACAGCATTAAGGGACCAGTGGATGGAGTTTATTTTTACACAGCATCAACGGAGTTGTGCAAGTGTTTGTGTTTGTTCCCTGCATTTCTAAAATGCTTGTTTTACAAACAAAGCCCAGTTTGACGACGGATTTCCACATCGTTTACTTCTTAAGGAAAATGCAGTCCCAACGAAAAAGGGTCACGATTGTGTGTTGGAACCACAGGCGGTGAGTAAACTGCTTAAAATATCTCTGCCTCCTTGTTAGTGCGTCCGCCTCCCATCGAAGACCCGGGTTCGAGCCCCGCTCGGAGCGAGTCGTTGCTGCTGCTGCTCTCGTTCAGTTTCAGCCTTCACAGCTGTCACAGCTTTCAAACACTCTCAGCGCAAAAGCCTACTCGCGCTCGTGATTCTTTAGCTCCGCCCACACGTCACGCCTCCAGGCGCTCGTGTTTTTTCAGGAAAAATCGGTAAAGACTATCTTTCTCTTATGAATATAATAAAACTAAATACTTTTTGGAGTTATGAAGGATGCAGTACTACTCTATAGTTACTCAAGATTAACAGGATATTGAGTGAAAACGAGCATTTCACCCCCCCTTTAAATGGTTCCAAGTTCTTCGTAGATGTGGAGTATCCTAATCCTCCTCTCATCCGGAATCATGTGGGTGTTCCAGCTCACCACAAGCCCTGACCTGGGGCCTGGAGCCGACACTGGAGTGTACTGGGGTTCAGGAATCCTCTCTGGGCTTGTCGGGGGAATCGGGAGCCCCTCCTGGGGTTAACTGGTAAATGTACAGTGCTTTCTCCCACCTTCAATACCACGACTGAGGTGCCCTTGAGCAAGGCACTGAATCCCAAAACTGCTCACTGGGAACTGCAGGATAAATGGCTGCCCACTGCTCCAGGTATGTGTTCACTGCTGTGTGTGTGCACACTTTGAATGGGTTAAATACAGAGCACTAATTCCGAGTATGGATCGCCACGTCACATCACATTCACTTTTCACGTTCACTTTCTAAGCTCTGTCATTGAAGTATTTCTGTTCAACTGTGCACAAAGAGTCAAAAAAAGTGCCCACATCCATAGTAAAAACATGCCACACATGGCTTCGGGGGAGGAGGCCTCCTGTAGCGATTCCATCTAGTTTTGATTTTCATGCAAATATTTTAAATAACTTAAAAAAGTGTAAAATCACTTATTATCAATTAATTAATAATGGTGTCATTTTTATTAATCACTTATATGATCACTTATAAAATGCTTAGCGGAGTTTTGAGCAGAAGCTGGGAGCTGCAACTAGTTCTAGCACACCTCAAAGTCTGCCTCCCACCCATACTGGACCCACACCAATTTGCCTAGCGTAAAAATAGGAGCACAGAGGATGCAGGATGCACAGTGCTGGACTCTGCACTCAGGCACTTGGACATTAACAACAAATATGTTAGGATGTTGTTTGTTGACTTCAGTTCAGCATTTAACACCGTCATTCCCTCCAAGCTTACCACAAAACATGGAGACATGGACATTAACACCTCCTTCTGCAACTGATTATGGACTTTCTGACCAACAGACCTCACCATGTTCAGTCAGGCCACAGATGTTCGGAAGCACGCATGACCCAATCCACATTAACGGGATGGTTGTTGAACGTGTCTCCAGCAAGTTCCCAGGAGACACCATCTTGGAGGACTTGTTCTGGATTAGAAACACTTCCAGCCTGGTCAAGAAGGCTCACCAGCGCCTCTTCTTCCTTAGGACAGAACCAGCTGTCTTCAGCTATCCTGGTTATCTTCAACCGGTGTGTAATAGAGAGCATCCTTACCAGTTGCATCACAAGGCATCACACAGACAAATGCTAATCTAATCTAAATGCTTGTTGTTTGTTTAACTTTTTATTAAATTTGACTTTTTATTTTTGTTTTCATCAGGTCTACAGTTTCATGAGCATCTTCTCTTCTCAAGACAGCAGTGTGTGTGTGTCTGACACTCATCAGTTGAGCATCTCAATACAGGAAGATGTCAGTCAGTCATTTTTATGGGTTAGAGAAGGAGACCATCACAAAAATATTATGTTCAGTCTTAGAGGACCTGTATGTGAATGTGTATTTGCTTCTAAAATGATGTTTGCTTAATTGATATAAACTGTCTAGCAAATAAGCTTAATTTTCAAACAGAGGAAAATGAGTTTTGCGTAATAAACCTAACTAGATACTATATATTTATTACTATCAATCAATAACCAGGATGTTGTTTTGAAAAGAATACAGCAAAGATCAATCAGGGCAAACAGAGTGATTAAAAGGTGGTTTGTTGCAAAAACTATATAACAAACGTGAACACAGAAATAATTTGACACATTGCTGACTTCAGAAGCCCTTGAGTTCTTATACTGCAGGAAAACACAAGGTGGCGCCATAACGAACACTGAGCTGATTCAGTAATGCAACAATACCAACAGGAAAGATGAATGAGAGACTTTATTACTGGGGTTCTCAACTCTGGCCCTGAGGTCCACTTTCCTTCAGACTTTACCTCCAACCTTGATCAAACTCACCTGCCAGTAACTTTCTGAAGTTCCTGAAGTTCATCTTGTTCAGATGTGTTTGATTAGGCATGACAGGAAAAGCAGTGAGTTCACTGACCAGTACAACTGACACCTCTGGAGGTTCTGCAGCAGTATCATAAGAAAACAGGGAGAATTTACTAATGGGCGACACCACGGTGAAAGAAGCTGAAGCTGGCATCTCACCTCAGAAGTTTGTGCAGCATGGAAACAGACCAAAAGGGAGAGAGTTAAAAAGAGTGAAACTGAGGGAAATGAAGAAGCATTTAACACACAGTATTTCACTTGGCACATGAACACACACTTGTCTTGAATAAATAATACAGAGACTATAACAAAAATGTATTTCATTTGTATTAGTTTTTAATTTGTTTAACTGAAACTTGAAAGCGGTGCTTCGATAATTCCTGATTACACCATTTAATTACAAGTTGCAGGTATGAGCCTGATTAATTACATAATTTGTTTTATGGTGTTGGTGTTACACCACAGCTGTGCAAAATAATAATGCTAAAAATGATAATAATACTTTCATAATCAAATACTGCAATTTATCATATATTATCATAGGAGCGTCACTGTTTTGAATAACAACACAACTGTGATTTGGTTGAAAATCTATTATGTTTGTGCTGCTGTCAGCATTTTATAATGTACAGGTATGTTATCGTAAGTCACAGTCACTTTGTATGATAAACAGGTAATTTTAAACTTATTTCAATCTAAAATAAAAATATGTTTAATATGGCACTACAAACATCAAACATTATGACATTTGATTTGCAATGAGTTTATATTTTGGTGCACAAATGTTACATTTATAATAAATGAGAGGCTAATCACAGAGTTGAGAATTGGAAATGATGTTTCTGTCACGATCATTAGCTGGAGTGCCCATGAACTTCAGTAGAGGGCACTCCACTCAGGAACATTCCACCCATCAACCACCAGATGTCACCATATCATCACTTGGATACTAGCACCTCTCATACTGTAGCACCACACCCAAACTTCATCTCCCATGAGTCACTGCATCACTATCACCTTGCCACACCTGCACCTCATTCATCAGCTAATCTCCTTGCCACACCTAAACCTCATTTACACACACATACAGTATGTAAGCAGCAAACTCACTCAACCACATGGCGAAGTATTGTTTAGCCCCGTCTAGCATTTTGGAGTGTTTTTCCTTGTGTTTGTTATTCCCGTGTTTGACCTTTGACCTTCTCTGCTGCCTATCTCTACTTGTTTCTGGTTACAATTCTTGCTATCCCTGACACACCTTACGCCATTCCTGATCTCTGCCTGTCTGACCATTCTGTTTAATAAATGCTGCATTTGGATCCGAATGTCTCTGACTCTCTCTTCGTAACAGTATCGCCTCTCAATCAATGTTCATGTATTTCCAACAGTTTTGCATAATCTCAGTAAATTAAAATACTGTGTTTAACATTTCAGTTTTTTGGCCACCATTTCCAGGGATTCAGGAGGCAGAGTTTCATGTATTTTGTAAATGTGCTTCATGTGCTTTATATGTTTGACTGTAGCATGTTGAATCGTGTGAATGCTATTTATGTTATCAGCTCTCTGTGGCTACTTGCTTCCTGCTCGTCTTTTCCTGTCACTCTTAGTGAATCATCACCATACAACATGTGTTTAGCATCATGAGTTCCTCGTTTAATACTTTCTTAATACACTCCAAACTAAAAGACACTAAAAGTGGTACTTGAGGCTTACACAGTAAAACCATTGAAATAATCACAGTATGTGTTTTAAACTCTGTTTGCTATTGTAAAACAAACTTTTTGCGAAACTCTAAAGACACAGCTCTCTACAGGTGCTCATTATATAATTAGAATATCATCAAAAAGTTGATTTATTTCACTAATTCCATTCAAAAAGTGAAACTTGTATATTATATTCATTCATTACACACAGACTGATATATTTCAAATGTTTATTCATTTTAATTTTGCTGATTTTAACTGACAACAAAGGAATATCCCAAATTCAGTATCTCAGAAAATTAGAATATTACTTAAGATCAATACAAAGAAAGGATTTTTAGAAATCATGGCCAACTAAAAAGTATGAACATGAAAAGTATGAGCATGTACAGCACTCAATACTTAGTTAGGGCTCCTTTTGCCTGAATTACTCCAGCAATGTGGCGTGGCATGGAGTCGATCAGTCTGTGGCACTGCTCAGGTGTTATGAGAATCCAGGTTGCTCTGATAGTGGCCTTCAGCTCTTCTGCATTGTTGGGTCTGGCATATCGCATCTTCCTCTTCACAATACCCCATAGATTTTCTATGGGGTTAAGGTCCGGAGAGTTTGCTGGCCAATTAAGAACAGGGATACCATGGTCCTTAAAGGAACACTCCGACTTTTTAGGACTTTAGCTCAGTATCCCCCAGAGTTAGATAAGTCCATACATACCTTTTTCATTTCTGTGCATTCTCTAAGTGTTATTTGACACAGCCACCGTTAGCCTAGCTTAGCACAAATACTGTATGTAAATGGTTAATGGTAGCATAGTAATCCCAATAAGTGACAAAATAATGGAAACATTTTCCTATTTACATGTTGTGATCTGTAGTCACAGCATGTACAAATAACAAGGCTATATGAGACAGAGACCATTTTTAATCGTATAAATACTGGGAACTATATTCTCACTAGGTGTAGGAGCACAGCTAACGGTACTTGGGCGGAGTGATTAGCGCAGCACCCGAGACACGGCGTGGTGAGGAGCAGAGTTCGCTCAGAGTTGGAGTAATAGAGTCAGCAATTACTAGATAGTAAATGTATAGTGTACAATCATGGGTGTCCCCCGTATTGTAAAGAGCTACGACAATAAACAGGGGAGACCAGGTAATACTATGATGTTTCATAGAATTTCAACCAAAAACGCTGACCTGATGAATCGATGGCTGCTTGTTCTGGGTATAGTTCCAAACACACCTGTAAACACCATCACGAAGTATTTCGGTTGCTCTGAACATTTTACTGTAGACGACTATTTTGAAAAAATGCAAGTTGCCACACGGACCATGAAACGTGTGCTAAAGGATACAGCCATCCCATAGATAATAAAGACAGGACAAATTGGATCACCTGTTGCTGTGGTAAGTGTTCCATTATGTTTTGAGATGACTAACATTAGCCATACTGTAACAGTGCCATGCTAATGTAATATAACCTTAGTAGTGACACTATTACGTGAATAGGGGCTCCGTGTATCCCCTTTATTGTTATAATTGTTTTGTCATGAACACACTGCTCGTAATCATTATAACAAAATCACTTACTTGGTGGACAGCTGACCATTAGGTTCACTCGGCATGGGGCGTTTCTTCCAGTTGATCTTGTCACAATGGGAAAAAAAATGACAACTGCCGGGTGTATTAGGGCAGAGAAATCTTCCATGGTAGTGACGCAAATATTTTGATTATCATCAAGCCTTGACATTGATGGCAATACCAGATCCCATTCATTACAACAAAGGCACTCAGTTCTGTCGGCATAGGTTGGCATGTTCCACATTTACACTACCAGTTCATGTTCGTTCTGATTCTCCCTTCGACATCAATCTGTTCGGCACCTTGTCTTACAGCTTCCAAAGTTTGAAACTCCTGGTCTGTGTATTCTGTATATTATATTCATTCATTACACACAGACTGATATATTTCAAATGTTTATTCATTTTAATTTTGCTGATTTTAACTGACAACAAAGGAATATCCCAAATTCAGTATCTCAGAAAATTAGAATATTACTTAAGATCAATACAAAGAAAGGATTTTTAGAAATCATGGCCAACTAAAAAGTATGAACATGAAAAGTATGAGCATGTACAGCACTCAATACTTAGTTAGGGCTCCTTTTGCCTGAATTACTCCAGCAATGTGGCGTGGCATGGAGTCGATCAGTCTGTGGCACTGCTCAGGTGTTATGAGAGTCCAGGTTGCTCTGATAGTGGCCTTCAGCTCTTCTGCATTGTTGGGTCTGGCATATCGCATCTTCCTCTTCACAATACCCCATAGATTTTTTATGGGGTTAAGGTCCGGAGAGTTTGCTGGCCAATTAAGAACAGGGATACCATGGTCCTTAAAGGAACACTCCGACTTTTTAGGACTTTAGCTCAGTATCCCCCAGAGTTAGATAAGTCCATACATACCTTTTTCATTTCTGTACATTCTCTAAGTGTTATTTGACACAGCCACCGTTAGCCTAGCTTAGCACAAATACTGTATGTAAATGGATAATGGTAGCATAGTAATCCCAATAAGTGACAAAATAATGGAAACATTTTCCTATTTACATGTTGTGATCTGTAGTCACAGCATGTACAAATAACAAGGCTATATGAGACAGAGACCATTTTTAATCGTATAAATACTGGGAACTATATTCTCACTAGGCGTAGGAGCACAGCTAACGGTACTTGGGCGGAGTGATTAGCGCAGCACCCGAGACATGGCGTGGTGAGGAGCAGAGTTCGCTCAGAGTTGGAGTAATAGAGTCAGCAATTACTAGATAGTAAATGTATAGTGTACAATCATGGGTGTCCCCCGTATTGTAAAGAGCTACGACAATAAACAGGGGAGACCAGGTAATACTATGATGTTTCATAGAATTTCAACCAAAAAACGCTGACCTGATGAATCGATGGCTGCTTGTTCTGGGTATAGTTCCAAACACACCTGTAAACACCATCACGAAGTATTTCGGTTGCTCTGAACATTTTACTGTAGACGACTATTTTGAAAAAATGCAAGTTGCCACACGGACCATGAAACGTGTGCTAAAGGATACAGCCATCCCATAGATAATAAATACAGGACAAATTGGATCACCTGTTGCTGTGGTAAGTGTTCCATTATGTTTTGAGATGACTAACATTAGCCATACTGTAACAGTGCCATGCTAATGTAATATAACCTTAGTAGTGACACTATTACGTGAATAGGGGCTCCGTGTATCCCCTTTATTGTTATAATTGTTTTGTCATGAACACACTGCTCGTAATCATTATAACAAAATCACTTACTTGGTGGACAGCTGACCATTAGGTTCACTCGGCATGGGGCGTTTCTTCCAGTTGATCTTGTCACAATGGGAAAAAAAACGACAACTGCCGGGTGTATTAGGGCAGAGAAATCTTCCATGGTAGTGACGCAAATATTTTGATTATCATCAAGCCTTGACATTGATGGCAATACCAGATCCCATTCATTACAACAAAGGCACTCAGTTCTGTCGGCATAGGTTGGCATGTTCCACATTTACACTACCAGTTCATGTTCGTTCTGATTCTCCCTTCGACATCAATCTGTTCGGCATCTTGTCTTACAGCTTCCAAAGTTTGAAACTCCTCGTCTGTGTATTCTAGCTCAAAACTATATGATTCTGGATCTTGGTTTGATACACAGTGAAATTCCACAAAAACAAGTTCCACAGTCTGACAATTCCTCAAAGTCAGCCATGATCACGAGTCACGTCTAGCTAGTTAGTCACTTTTGTTTTGTTTACAACAGGGCGTCTCGTGTGCTGCGCTAATCACTCCGCCCAAGTAACGTTATCTGTGCTCCTACGCCTAGTGAGAATATAGTTCCCAGTATTTATACGATTAAAAATGGTCTCTGTCTCATATAGCCTTGTTATTTGTACATGCTGTGACTATACAGATCACAACGGGTAAATAGGAAAATGTTTCCATTATTTTGTCACTTATTGGGATTACTATGCTACCATTATCCATTTACATCCAGTCTTTGTGCTAAGCTAGGCTAGCAGTGGGTGCGTCAAATAACACTTACAGAATGCACAGAAATGAAAAAGGTACGTATGGACTTATCTAACTCTGGGGGATACTGTAAATAAGCTAAAGTCCCAAAAAGTCGGAGTGTTCCTTTAAACCAGGTACTGGCAGCTTTGGCACTTTGTGCAGGAATTGAGTGCATGTACAGTAAATGAATATACTTTCCAGAAGACCAACAATTCACAAAAAATGTTTTTTTTTTGTTTTGTTTTATTATTATTGGTCTGGATGAAGATCTTTATCTTTCCTTCACCTCATGAGTCAGTGAAATGTTTAAAAAAATGAAAATATGTATGTATAGTCAGCAGGTCCTTATTTCAAATATTAACCATAACTGTACTTATGTACACACGAACACTTGCCAAAAAAATGTTGGGGTGAGTTAAAATTATTTCATTATCTAATTTGTAGATTGGATTAAAGCTTGAACAGCTTTCAGATTGTGATTTTTTATTTATTTGCAATGAAGTGCTCTTGACCTTGAGAAACATTGAGCTGTGTGTGGTTAGTTATTCCGGCCACAGCATCATGCTTCCTGCTTTACTCTTCCTATAGTAAAACATAACTGCTGCATAATATAAAATGAGTTAAATGTTATAATTTTACCGATTGCAAGATTCCAGACACAAGTTGAAAAAAATATGCATCCCTCAGAGAAGAAAATCAATTTTAAACATTGAATTTTTTTTTTTTTTTTTGTCACTGAACATTTGTTAAATAGCATGAAAACACACAGAGAAGATCCATCGTAAATTCTGATGACAAGGGGAAAAAAAAGGTGAAAAGTCTTAATTAAAAAGGTTAAACAGAGCTTTTAGCTTTGTAAAATTATTTATACTTAAACAAATCATACATTATTTGTATCATTGTGTGTTTAGATGATGAGGCCTGTACTTCATATATGAGTATGTGACTAGAGTATATGCACATAAAATATTCACATACTATAAGTTTAATAGTAAATTACATCACAGATATACTTGATCTGGATGACTATTATTGAGATCAGCTATTTAAAAGGTAACACTTGGCTTCAGTTAATGTTGCACATATGGAAGGCAAATGTAATTTGATGGGTTGTGAAGGTGTACATCAGAAATACAGCAATAAACATAAAACGATTGTTAGTTACTACAGTATGTATAAAACTCATGAACATAACATAGACATGAGATCAATATTTATGTTCTGTAAGATGCTCTTAAAGCGACTTACCAATGAGGAATATCAGAAGTAATGAGCCAACTACAATTCATGTTCATACCAGAGATTATGACAGACCAGAGCAATACTCAGTTTCAAGAGAAATAAAAAGGAGAACAAGCTTGTTGTGTGTGTGTGTGTGTGTGTGTGTGTGTGTGTGCTCTTGTTTTTGTGACATATCAGGACACTACTCTGTATATTGACATGGGTATGACACAGGTATTACAAGGAGAGGGTGACTTATGAGGACATAACTCATGTCCCCATTTTTCAAAATGCTTATAAACCATACAGAATGAGTTTTTTTTAGAATGAGAACGTAATAATGCACAAAGTTTCCTGTGAGGGTTAGGGTTAGGTGTAGGGTTGGAGTAGGACCATAGAATATACAGTTTGTATATTATAAAAACCATTACACATATGGGATGTCCCCACTTTTCACAAAAAACAAACGTGTGTGTGTGTGTGTGTTGGGGTAAACACAGAAGGCAGTGACAGGATGTGACAGTTCTGCTGTGGGAAATGTGCTCTGTGGTTTCACTGGTCACTGCAGACAAAAGAACAAAACTATATTTGAATATGTGACATGACAATCCTTTACATATTGCATTTAAATGACCGTTGTTGGAATTCACACTTTGAATAGTTGATCTTCAGAATATTTTTAATTTAATAAATTTTTTTAGGCAGCATTACAAACGTTTTTTTAAATATGTGGATACTGTCTCCAAGTTTATGCTACTGTATAAAAGTATATTCTCATCTGCTGTCTTAGGCATCGTCCTCCGTCTTCATCTCTTCCTTTACTAGTTCAGTTTCTACAGCACGTCTGCAAGACTTCGAGACCCTGAGCTGAGAGTAAAACAGTTTACACTCTTTCACAGATATTAAACTGAGTGTCGTGTTATGGCCAGTTTTCAGACCAGGATTCTTCGTCTTCATCTCTGTGTTGTTATTATTCTTCTGACTCATGCAGGTACTCTTCACTTGTTTTAGATTTTTGATAAATATAGTTGATATGGCTTTAAATTTAGATAGTTTGTTCACTAATAATATTGTTTCAATTGTTTAAAATTTTATGCAGATGTTGAAAAGTTTTTTTGTTTGTATTCGTATGTTTTACATTTTACATTTACATTTAATCATTTAGCAGACACTTTTATCCAAAGCGAATTACAAATGAGAACAATAGAAACAATCAGATCAACAAGAGAAAAACAACAGTCTATACGAGTGCCATGACAAGTTAGTTTAGTACAGAACACATAGCCAGGTTATATATATATATATATATATATATATATATATATATATATATATATATATATATATATAAGAATATGAAAGACAAGAATATAAAATTTTGTTCAAAATATTTAACACTACATAAACAGTTAATTGTGTGTGTCATGAGCTTTTGCATGTTTGCTGTTTTCTGCTGCATGATGACAGTGAAATCGTTTTCACAATTTTACCATCCATTACATCCAATGCAAAACTGGGATTTTCTGTGTCTTTTCTTCAGATTATTCCAAATCTAATCAAGAGCAAAAGATTCAGCAGCACATCAACAAAACAGTGTTTGCGGGGGAAACAGTTACACTTCACTGCAACAAAACCCAATTTGATAATGATTTCACATGGAAAATGAACAACTCAGTTATTTTTAGGCAGGTCTCTGATATGAACATAACTAAGACAAACTTCAGCTCAAACAGGATTCACATCGACCCAGCAGCTCCAAAAGAGTTAACAATACAACAAATACAAGCGTCTGATGCAGGAAACTACAGCTGTTACCCAGCAGCAATAAGATGGACATTAACAATAACAGGTTATTACTTGATTTCACTTCTTGGATATTCTTGTAAAAAAGTTTGGTTTAGCAAGTATATTTAAGTTTTTCACTAGTAACTAGTGATTAGTGCTGGTTGACTGATATCATGAGTGTTTGACTCTTTTGTGTCTGTCAGAAATCGAGATCAGACCAGAATCACTCAAACAAATGCCGCTGTACATCATCATCTTTTCATGCTCTGGAGTCATTATGATCTGTTTAATTATCACAAGCAGCATCTGCATTTACAGGTGAGAGACATTTTTAACATTTCTTACCCTCAGAAACACTGACATGGTTTCAGCTCCACATTGTTTTTATTTCTTCTACTTTTTTAAATGATCTGCTACTTTTCAAATGTGTATTTGTAGGCAGTGTCTATTCAAACATGAGTTCAAATAGCCAGCTTTTATTTTTTTATAAACTCTGCCCACTATTGCTCAGATATTTAACCTTAAACACAAACAGCTCTTCACTTCTCATTACAGTTTGTGTAAATAACATCTACCATTTTCATGCTTTTTATATGTCTAAATAGCCTCTTCCATATTTTTATGCATTTCAGATTTCATTGTTTAATTCTTGTCCAAAACAAAATTTAAATTTTAAAACAATAATAACAAAAAAAAAGTGTAACATCTGACATACATCCACACATGCTCCATAAACAGTGATCAAACACTGCTTTTCTTATGAATTGAGCTGCATTCGGTTCTTCTCCAATTTCTGAATCATTTAAACAGGAAACTGAGACAGAAGATCAACTCTGGTTCAGAGGATGTGAGTATATTCACCACAGAACAGCTTATTATTTAGCACCTAAATCTGCTCTTGATTTAGAGGTTCAACTTCTAGAAATATATATATATATTTCTACTTGTGTATGATCTGTTCAGGTGAAGATGATCTCTGACTGTGACAAACACACAGTAACAGTCTGTGTAAGTCAGTTAAACACACACCTCCATCATGTTTACCACATCATGTCTGTCACTGGCCTCCAACAAACATCACTGACTCACTTCTTGACGGAAACATGTTGTGCAATCAAACTACTGCTCTGTAAAAATAACCTTTGTTCCATCTATGTGAGAATGTACTTTTTTTAAATATAAATAACAGCTATAAATATACATGATCATTTATAAGCAGCACAGCACATATTTGAACAAGAGCTGAAATGTCTGTTGTTTGTGTTTCACTTGTTTTATCTTTGTTTTCTTCAGGTCTATAGTCCTCATACAGTTTCATGAACATCTTTTCTTCTCAAGAAAGCAGATGAGCATCTCAGTACAGAAAGATGTTTGAGATCGAGACCATACAGTCTCAGAGGATCTGTATGTGAATGTGTTTTTACCTCTAAAATGCTGTTTGCTTATTTGATTTAAAATATCTACCAAATAAATTTCACTTAAAATTTCAGTCAGAGGAATATGAGTTATAAACTTTGATTTGCACAACTATAGATACAACATTGTTTACCATTATCAGAGAAACAACTGACAGATTTAATAGAAAGTCACAAATTGTATGATGGTCACAGACTTTTTTTTTTTTTAGCTTCAAGCCATGAATCCATCCAGTCGGAGGATTTCAAACATGATTGATATTTTAAACTGATTTTAGAACTGAACTAGTTGTGTATCCTCCAGTTGTTTGGTGTGTTTTCCCTGTAATTATCTACCAAGTCAGCAAATGTACAATGTCTCGTGTTTTAAAATCTGATCAGTTTCATATAGCAGAGGAACCCACTTTTATCGGACACTCAGATGCTTCGTCCTTTAATCTTGAGTCTGTGTACAAATCTTTCTGTTATCCCTTTGACTTGAACATCCTTCCAAATAATTTAGATAATTTATGTAGACACAAATGTAAAGATTAATTAAGAAACCCTCAACATCACCTTTATATATACAAACCCATTTCCAAAAAAGTTGGGACAGGTAGCAATAAGAGGCCGGAAAAGTTAAATGTACATATAAGGAACAGCTGGAGGATTTGCAACTTATTAGGTCAACTGGCATCATGATTGGGTGTAAAAAGAGCCTCTCAGAGTGGCAGTGTCTCTCAGAAGTCAAGATGGGCAGAGGATCACCAATTCCCCCAATACTGCGGCGGAAAATGGCGGAGCAATATCAGAAAGGATTTTCTCAGAGAAAAAAAAAAGAGTTTGAAGTTATCATCATCTACAGTGCATTATATCATCCAAAGATTCAGAGAATCTGGAACAATCTCTGTGCGTAAGTGTCAAGGCTGGAAAACCAGACTGGATGCCCGTGATCTTCAGGCCCTTAGACGGCACTGCATCACATACAGGAATGCTACTGTGATGAAATCACAACATGGGCTCAGGAATACTTCCAGAAAACATTGTCGTGAACACCATCCACTGTGCCATTTGCCGTTGCCAGTTAAAACTCAGGTCAAAGAATCCATATCTAAACATGACCCAGAAGCACAGGCGTTTTCTCTGAGCCAAGGCTCATTTAAAATGGACTGTGGCAAAGTGGAAAACTGTTCTGTGGTCAGACGAATCACGACTTGAAGTTCTTTTTGGAAAACTGGGACGCCATGTCATTCGGACTAAAGAGGACAAGGACAACCCAAGTTATCAGTGCTCAGTTCAGAAGCCTGTATCTCTGATGGTATGGGGTTGCATGAGTGTGTGTGGCACGGGCAGCTTACACATCTGGAAAGATGAGCACCATCAATGTTGAAAGGTAAATCCAAGTTCTAGAACAACATATGCCCACATCCAACATGACAATGCCAGACCACATACTGCATCAATTACAACATCATGGCTGTGTAGAAGAAGGATCCGGTTCCTGAAACGGTCAGCCTGCAGTCCAGATCTTTCACTCATAGAAAACATTTGGCGCATCATAAAGAGGAAGATACAACAAAGACCTAAGACAGTTGAGCAACTAGAAGCCTGTATTAGATAAGAATGGGACAACATTCATATTCCTAAACTTGAGCAACTTGTCTCCTCAGACCCCAGACTTTTTGCAGACTGTTATAAAAAGAAGAGGGGATGCCAACCAGTGGTAAACATGGCTTTGTCCCAACTATTTTGATATGTGTTGATGCCATGAAATGTAAAATCTTAAAACTTATTTTTCCCTTAAAATTATACACTTTCTCAGTTTAAACATTTGATATTTCATCTTTGTTGTATTCTGAATAAAATATTAAAATTTGAAACTTCCACATCATTGCATTCTGTTTTTATTCACAATTTGTAGTGTCCCAACAAGTCAATAACTAGGTGACAAATTAATAAACTAATATATGCTTGCATCTTCATACAGAAGCTCATGTTTGTGGTGGTCTGAGCAAAGGTCAGCGGAGATTGAGAAAGTTTTAAATAATCTCAAAGAGATGCAAGACTTCCCCTTTGTAGTTGATGTGGGAAGTGCTGTTAGTAATTAATTATTATTAGATAACTGATGTGCTTCCTGTTTTTACTCATAAAATATATTTATTCTAATATTTTAATTAGTCAAGTCTCTATATGGTCAATCATAAAAACATCTTCAGAGGAAAAAATGATGAATGCTTACACCCATCCAAAGTGCACACACACAGCAGTTAACATAATAAAACAAAATCTTATTATTCCACTAATACATATTGTTTTATTATGAAAGGAAAATGAAAATTGAGCATTTAGTAATAATCAATCATATATTATAAAACATAAAAGTATTATCAGAATTGTTATATAATAAAAAAATCCCTTACCACATAGTCCTTGAAGAAAGAGTCTGTCTTCAGTCAGGTAAATCATCAGGCCTTTCAGGATGCACTCTCTCTTGATGTTTATGTTAGTGTTAAGCATGGGGGGGAATCAAGACTGAAATAAACCAAATGCAGAAAGCTGTAAAATAACTCTCTCTCTCTCTCTCTCTCACACACACACACACACACACACACACACACACACACACACACACACACACACACACACACGAACACAAACACACACACCATATTCCAGCATTGCAATCTTGACATCACAGATTCATTATATGAAGCTTCAGAACTAAGGCGGGGATACAGATTAGGTGTTCATAAGAACCTGCATATCTAACAGTATTTCCACATTACATTAATTAATTTGCATGCGGGTTTTATTAATTTTTATGCTATGTATTATCCGTGAATACTCATGCACCGAACAGTTATGCCCGTATCGTTTCGATTCAATATGAATATATGTACCGTTCCACTCCTAGTTCTGATGTAGGCTAACCCATGTCTGTCACTTGCTCTGATTTACCATGGGCATGGATTTTATGGTGAAATGTCTTATTTTTCATGCTAAGCAGGTCAAATTTGATCAAGAACAATGCACTGTGGCCAATTCAGCGTTAGTGACGCAGCAAAAAAATTGACTCGGCACCGAAACAATTGCGACGATCGCAAGCCTCCAATTCATTTTATGACGGATATATCAATCCAGATATCAAGCCAATTAGTTAAGAACCAATTTTGCACAGTTACAGGCACATTCTGAATCATTAGACTGACTAATGTCTAACACAGAATTTGCAAGTTGCGTGAGTAAGTTAAGCTATCGAAGTGACACTTGGAACAATTCACCTCGCACAACTTTCACTGCTGTTGCATATTTCACTCAAAATTATTATATAAGATAAACATTCTCTTACAGTTAAAAAAAAAATACAAAAATACAAAAATACAGTTAAATAAAGTGAACACAATTTAAATGTGTCATACCTAAGAAGGCCTTGAATAATTTTTTTGAGTGTGACAGAAACAGTTCTTGACTCGAGAACAAGTCAATCTTTCGTTCGTAATCTATCTCTGCTCTATGTTCATCTCCAGTTCTCTCTTCACATCAGTTCAGTCAGTGTACTGTTTGACTAAATGAATTACTCCCGGATATATGTTTGTTTGAACTCAGAGGGAGTGTCAGCCACATTAAAAAAGTTAACAGCTTAAGTCATTTGTGGATTAATGCGTATTGGAGACACGAACCGTTTAAAACGATTCAGTTCGATTTGGTGAACTGGTTACATCGGTTACATCGAATGTTTCGTTCGCGAACCGGACATCATTGAACTGTTGTGTTTTGAACTCACTCACAACAGACACCGAAGAGAAGACGATGAATAAAGTTGTAGGTTTTGCTATTTTTGGACCAAAATTTATTTTCAATGCTTCAAAAAATTCTATCTGACCCTCTGATGTCACATGGACTACTTTGATGATGTTTTTCTTACCTTTCTGGACATGGACAGTAGACTGTACACACAGTTTCAATGGAGGGACTTAGAGCTCTCGGACTAAATCTAAAATATCTTAAACTGTGTTTTGAAGATGAACGGAGGTCTTACGGGTTTGGAACGACATGAGGGTGAGTTATTAATGATATAATTTTGATTATTGGGTGAACTAACCCTTTAAGCGG
This sequence comes from Carassius auratus, assembly GCF_003368295.1. NCBI lineage: Eukaryota > Metazoa > Chordata > Actinopteri > Cypriniformes > Cyprinidae > Carassius > Carassius auratus. The sequence goes on from NC_039276.1 coordinate 15,443,179, forward strand.
GTATTTCTTTTCAACTGTGCACAAGGAGTCAAATCAAGTGCACATATTCAGAGTAAAAACGTGCCTCACACGGCTCCAGAAGGTTTAATAAAGGCCCTTGTAGAGAGTTCATGCAGTTTCAAATTTCATGCAAATATTTTAAATAACTTAAAAGTTGTAAAATCACTTATTTTATTAATTAATAGAGTTTTGAGCAGAGGCTGAAATGCTTGTTGTTTGTTTCACATTTTATTACATTTGACTTTTTATTTTTGATTTCATCAGGTCTACAGTTTCATGAGCATCTTTTCTTCTCAAGACAGCAGTGTGTGTCTGACACTCATCAGTTGAGCATCTCAATACAGGAAGATGTCAGTCAGTCATTTTTATGGGTTAGAGAAGGAGACCATCACAAAAATATTATGTTCAGTATGTAAATGTGTATTTGCCTCTAAAATGATGTTTGCTTATTTGATTTAAATTGTTTAGCAAATAAGCTTAATTTTCATAAAGAAGAAAATGAGTTTTGTGTAATATACCTGATAATATAACTAGATACTAGACTATTTATTACTATCAATCAATAACCAGGATGTTGTTTTGAAAAGAATACAGCAAAGATCCATCAGGGCAAACAGAGTGACTGAAAGGTGGTTTGTTGCAAAGAACTATAACAAACGTGAACACAGAAATAATTTGACACATTGCTGACTTCAGAAGCCCTTGAGTTCTTATACTGCAGGAAAACACAAGGTGGCGCCATAACAAACACTGAGCTGATTCAGTAATGCAACAATAACAACAGGAAAGATGAATGAGAGACTTTATAACAGTGTTTCTCAACTGAAGTCCACTTTCATTCAGACTTTACCTCCAACCTTGATCAAACTCACCTGCCTGTAACTTTCTGAAGTTCCTGAAGTTCATCCTGTTCAGATGTGTTTGATTAGGGATGGAGCTAAACTCTGCAGGAAACAGACCACAAGCAATAAAAGAAATAAAGAAACATTTAACACACAGCGTTTCACCTTGTACATGAATACACATATTTCATTTTAAATATGTTAAATATGGTTTAAATTCTGATAATTCCTAATTACACCATATACTTGCAAGTTGTAGGTCAGTGACATCAGTTTCATCAGTTTCTTATGATGTTGGTGTTACAACACAGCTGGGCACAATAATAATAATAATAATAATAATAAAAATAATTTCACAATCAAATATTGTAAGTTATCATATATTATCATAGGAGTGTCACTGTTTTGAATAACAACACGACTGTGATTTGGACACAAGGCTGCAGCAATATCTATTATATTTGTGATGTCAGCATTTTATGATATACATGTATGTTATCGTAAGTTCTCTAAGAAACACAGTCATTTTGTATGATAAAATATAAAACTTTTTTTAATCTAAAATAAAAACATGTTAAATATGGCGCTACAAACCTCAAACATCATGACTTGTGATATGAGATGAGTTTATATTTTGGTGTACAAATCAGTGTTAATTTTGACAGCAAATTCGGATTTAGTCTTAGTCTTAGTCTTTTGAATAACACACCATTTAGTTTTAGTCACATTTTAGTCATCTGAAATGTTTTAGTCTTAGTCTAGTTTTAGTCGACTAAATATCATAAGAGTTTTAGTCTTAGTCTAGTCTTAAGTCTTTTAGTCTTAGTCTAGTTTTTTTTTAGTAGAACAAAGTCAACTTAGTTGACTTGACTAAATGTTTCCATCAGTCTGTTATGGAATGGTATTTATAAAATAAACATAAGGCCTGCTCTCAATGAAAAATATACATGCTCTCTGAAAAAGATATGCATTCGTCCTGAATGATATGCAATGCATATGACATTCTTTCAAGATGAAGTACAATATTATTGAAATAGACAACCACCTATATTATATTTGTATTGTATGTTCATTCTTTATTTGTGCTATTTACACAAAGTTTACATTTTCACAAGTTTGTTTTTGTTCATTTAAAATAGCACTGCATAGTCTTCACTGTAAAATAAAATACACAATCAAAACAAAATGTATTCAGACACCTTCAACGTTTCTTACAACATCACAGTTTATTTGCTGTAGTTTAGTAATTGGTAATAAAATATGACAATAACTCAGGGTTAAACTGTGTCAGAACAACAAATTCATCTTGATAATGTCGGATGCAATGCTTAATTTGGTTCAGTCTGTGGTGTGAAAAGGTTGCATTAGCAATTAAAGAAAGAAACACTTAAGCAAAACATGCTCAGGTCCCTAATAATTTTATTTTTATTTTTTGTATTTTTTAGACACTAGTAAAACAATATAATCTATTCTATCTGATTTTTGGATTGACTTTGGATAAATTCTTGTTAAAACTACAAAGTAATTCAATCAAGAGCAGTGAGTGATTTACCCTGCATTTTCATACATTAAAGACCCTGACAGCAGAGCTAGTAAATTAGGCGCGGTCACTTTAAGAGACAAATGCATCCATTATAAAGATACGCATCCGATTTCTTTCCAACTCTTTACTTTCACTGGAGACATAACTACAGACTTTTTCGAACACACTTTCCAAGACGGGTATTTCGACATATTAAGTATGTATTTGTTGTCGGTACAAAAGCAAGAAGACTTTGAGACGCGTCTCTGCTTGCTCCCTGAACACCAGAACACCACGCTGCTGAATTGAGCTCTTTCACTTTTCGCTCTTTTTCTTATGTTTATTTAAAATGCGATTTGTATTTGTTCGTTCAGGGTGCAGGAGGACGCAAACGTCCTGAAAGAGAGCTCGGTTCAGTGTTACGCGAGTAACCAGCTGCTCTGCTCAGTTCAACTGTCCCGCATCGCGGGGCTGAAGCCAACTTGATGTGTTGAATGCTCGGAGCACGTTATAAAACGTATTCTTGAAATACACATTTCTGTTTTAATAAATGCTCATATTAAAACATAGCATTACACATAAGTAGGTACAAAAATAATCAGTGATACATTTACGAACCCATAATAATTTGGGTCGCAATGGCATTTCAAAAGGTCGCAGTGTAGTTCCCTGTGTAAACAACTAAACTGTTATGAAAACGTCCTCGAAACTGTGCGAATTTCTGCAAACTCATCTTTGTTCTCTTTGCTGTGTAACTGCTGCTTTGTTTAGCTGTTGCGCTTGCATTTGCCGCAGCTTTTTAAAATGGCTCGGCTGCTTCTGCATAGATCAACCTACTCTCAAAGATTCGCTCTGATTGGATCTCTTCTCCTCTCGTCCCTCCCATATATTTTCGTCTCATTTTTATTCGTTGACTAAAGTGTCAGTTATATTTTGTCACGTTTTTCGTCATCATATCTGACTTTTTATTTAGTTTTTATTTAGTTTTCGTCCGTGAAAAAGGTTAGTTGACGAATATTTTTCGTCATAGTCTTCGTCAACGAAATTAACACTGGTACAAATGTAATAATTTATAATAAAAGAGGCTAATCATAGAGTTGAGAATTGGAAATGATGTATCACCTCTCAGTCAATGTTCATGTATTTCCAACATGTTTTGCATAAGCTCAGTAAATTAAAATGGTTAACATTTCAGTTTTTTGGCCACCATTTCCAGGGATTCAGGAAGCAGAGTTTCATGTATTTTGTAAATGTGCTTCATGTGCTTTATATGTTTGACTGTAGCATGTTGAATCGTGTGAATGCTGTTTCTGTTATCAGCTCTCGGTGGCTACTTGCTTCCTGCTCGTCTTTTCCTGTGACTCTTAGTGAATCATCACCATACAACATGTGTTTAGCATCATGAGTCCCTCGTTTAATACTCTCTTCTGCTTAATACACGCCAAACGAAAAGACGCTAAAAGTGGTACTTGAGGCCTACACAGTGAAACCATTGAAATATAGACTTAATCTTTTAGAACAAGACTAACTACTTTGCATGGTTTAAACTCAGTTTGCTATTGTAAAACAAACTTTTTGCCAAACTCTAAAAACACAGCTCTCTACATTTATACTTTTTTAAAACTAGCAGCAATCAAAATATATTATAATAAAAAATATATATTTTATTTACCCCCTTGCATTTCTGTTTACATTGTATATATAGTATATGTACTATATCTTATTATATACCGTGTGTTTGTGTGTGTGTCTGTGTGTGTGTGTGTGTGTAGTTTGTGGTTTTGTGTGTAGAGTTTTGAGAAATTGAACCATACTTTAAAATATGTGTGTAAGCATTAAAATAAATAAATAAACTTTAAAATGTTATACTTAAAAACAATAATAATAACAAGTAAAAATTATATAATAAATAAAATGTTGAAATTAAATACCATCACATTTATTCTGAGATCCTGGTAAAGTACACCATTTGAAGATTACCGAAATCAATTTATTCATTTTACCGTAGTCTATTTGAAACATGGATGACAGTGTGAAATCAGGATTTGTATCAGGTATTCCAGATCATTTAGTCATCACTTTGTTCTAGCAGTAAACTCATCTGCTGTCTTTGGCATTGCCCTCATTCTTCTCGTCTTTCTTTATTAGTTCAGTCTCTGCAGCACGTCTGCATGATCCAGTCACAGCTCTGTTATGGCGAATGTTCAAGCCAGGATTCTTCATCTGGATCTCTCTATCATCATTATTTTCCTGATTCATGCAGGTACTGATTTAATATACTACATCCACTGATTTATTATAAAATGTTCTCCTCATCTCTTGTTTATGATGTCTCAAAACCAATTAACAGGATGTACCATATACATGTTGATATGGGTATAAAGTTCAGCATAGTGTTGAAATTATGAAATATAAGTAAATACTAACTTAACATTCATGAGGTTGTTGATAGATTTTATGATTGTGTTTGAATGTGCTTTGATCAGGTCAACATATGAACAAATGTGTCACACACGTATTTGGAAGTGTGCGTTGTTTCTACTACATGATGACTGTTAAATAATTTTCACAGTTTTGCCATCCAGTGAAATTACTGCAAACCTGCAGTGATTGTGATTTTCTGTCTTTTCTTCAGATTATTCAATATCCAATCAAGAGCCAATGATTAAGCAGCACATCAACAAAACAGTGTTTGCGGGGGAAACAGTTACACTTCACTGCAACAAAACCAAATATGATGATGATTTCACATGGAAAATGAACAGCTTCGTTATTTTTAGGCATGACTCTGAAAGTAACAGAACAATGAGAAACTTCAGCTCAGACAGGATTCACATCGACCCAGCAGCTCCAAGAGAGTTAACAATACAACAAATACAAGCGTCAGGAAACTACAGCTGTTACCCAGCAGCAATAAGATGGACATTAACAATAACAGGTTATTACTTGATTATATTTACTGGATTTAGTTTTATAATTAATAGTACGTAGTGCTGGTTGACTGATATCATATGTCTTGGACTCCTTTAGTAAACACAACCAGACCAGAATCCCTCAAACAAATGCCGCTGTACATCATCATCATCATCATCATCATCATATTCATCTGTCTGATCATCACCATCAGCATCTGCATTCACAGGTCAGTCATTATTGTTTGTATTTTTAAGGTTGATTTTAAAGATGAATATCCTTCCCAAGTAACCAAATATCACTACATTTGTATATACACTGTATATCTTTTCATGGTGAAATGTGTTTTTATTGAACACGTTTTATAATGCCATCATAATTTGTATCCATTACTTTTCAAAATCCTTTTCTGCATATGTTTTAACACCTTTTCCGGTAACACTATTTTTATGGTCCCCTTTGAACATTCTGTTGACGATAAGTAACGTTGCACCAGTATGTTAACTCTCATTAGACTGTCTGCTTAATATCTGTTAACTCTTTATTATGATGTCTCCCAACAGACATTCTTCATGTTACTTCACATGTACATGTCAACTTATTCTACTAACCCTAACCCTAGCAGTCTACTAATACTCTACTAATACTCTAATAACAGTTAGTACATGTCAGTTCAACATTACGTACAGTCAACAGAATTTGTTAAAGTGAATATTTTCCTTATACCAGACTTTTGATCTTGAAATATGAAAATCCTTGATAAAAATAAGAATAACATTTTTATCTTAACCCCTTAAAGCTGCAGTAGGTAACTTTTGTAAAAAAGTTTTTTTTTTTTTACATATTTATTAAACCTGTCATTATGTCCTGACAGTAGAATATGAGACAGATAATCTGTGGAAAAAAATCAAGCTCCTCTGGCTCCTCCCAGTGTCATATTGCCATTTGCAGAAATTCCATTGCTCCCGGTAAAAAACAACCAATCAGAGCTGCGGTCCGTAACTTTGTTTGTGTTCAAAATGTAGAAAAATGTATATAATAAGCGAGTACACCATGAATCCATTTTCCAAACCGTGTTTTTGGTTTGTCCTGAATCACTAGGGTGCACCTATAATAAGTGTTTATATTGGGACTATTTTAGATTGCTTCTGGGGTACCGCGGCGGAGTAACCCAGAACCTTTGTGATTCTTCATAGACATAAACAGAGAAGTAGTTCCGGCTACGATGTTCTTCCGCAAGACGCAAGCAGTTCTGTTTGTTAACCGCTAGAGCGTTAAAAGTTACCGACTGCAGATTTAATTGTCACTCACGTTTTTGAAGATAGACTTTAATGTGCATGATACAAACCTACATTTTTATAATTCATGACTGAAAACATTTTGTAACATGATTTTGATGTATCATTTACATGGTAATGCAATGTCTGATTTTAAAATGGGTTTTAAAGGATGAATTTTGAGATTTTATGTTTTCAAGTGATATATAACTTCTGATGATTTCTAAAATGTGATAGAGAAAAAGGCAACGAGGAAGTCTTTTTTAAACAAAGGTCAAAACTCCTTTTGTAATGTAGATTTATGAGGGTGCACTCTTGTCATAAATTCATCTATTACATTTCCTACATAATTTTTTACAAAAAATATTGGTAAAATATATATTTGGGAGTCTTAGACCTTTCCAACGATATATAGTTTGTCAAGATTAGATTAGATTAGAAATCTAGTATAGCCAACGTAGGCGTTCTGGATTTGGGACGGGGTGACAGTTAACAGGTTAATCTAAGGAAATATATATTTATATATATATATATATATATATATATATATATATATATATATATATATATATATATATATATATATATATATAAATTGATTCCCTCTGTTGTTCATCATTTTATTATTGTTATATATTATGATATTTGCTGTCCATAATTAACTGAGCTGCATTCTGTTGTTCTCCCAATGCTTCAACACTGTACACAACAACAGTAAACTGAGGCAGATGAAGAAAAACTCTGATCTCTGTGAAACAGACCCGGAGGCTGAAAGTTTATTTACCACAAAACAGGTCATTATTCAGCTTACATGGGATCTGTTATTGAATTCATACATTGTTATACATTTTAATCTAAATTCTACAACTCTGCATGATCTATACAGGTGAAGATGATCTCTGACTGTGACAAACACACAGTAACAGCCTGTGTAAGTCAGTTAAACACACACCTCCATCATGTTTACCACATCATGTCTGTCACTGGCCTCCAACAAACATCACTGACTCACTTCTTGATGGAAACATGTTGTGCAATCAAACTACTGCTCTGTAAAAATAACTTTTGTTCCATATAATTAAAATATATGTCATTTTTATACATTAACAGCTATAAATATACACGATCATTTATAAATTGCTCAAATGAGTTTTGAAAAGCTGTGTTTCACTTGTTTTATCTTTGTTTTCTTCAGGTCTACAGTCTTCATCAGTTTCATGAGCATCTTTTCTTCTCAAGACAGAGGTGTGTGTCTGACACTCATCAGACCATCATCTCATACAGGAAGATGCCTGTCAGTCATTTCTGTGGCTTAGAGAATGAAACTGCCCCAAGAATATTTCACGGAGGATCTTTATATACACATTTTCAGAAAGAGTAATAGTTTTTACACTTTTAAAATTTAACATACCTAACTAGATGCTAAATCATTAATCAATATCAAATAATCAGTATGTTGACAGGTGAAAACAATAAGGAAAATATCTGAAAGTGTAAAAATAGTGAATGGAAGGTGGTCTATTGCAAAGAACTAATGGTCATACTTTAAAAGAAGGTTACATTTGTAAACATTATTCACATATATTAGTTAACATGAACAAACAATGTAAAATATTTGGTCACACTTTATTTTAGGGTCCAATTCTCACTATTAACTAACCATTAACTATGACTTTTGCCTCAATTAACTCCTTATTTGCTGCTTATTAATAGTGTATTAGGTAGTTGTTAAGTTTAGGGTATTGGGTAGGATTATGGATGTCATGCATTATATGTACTTTATAAGCACTAATAAACAGCCAATATGTTAATAATAGACATGCTAATAAGCAACAAGTTATTAGTGTGAACTGGACCCTATACTAAAGTGTTACCAAATATTTCTAAAGCATCTATCAATGGCTAGAATACAGGTTGACACTACAGATAGTTGTCAAAAGTTAGAGCCAGTCTTCAGATTTGAGTCAACAGATTTCAAACCCTCAACATCAACTATATCAACAATAACTTCAGAGAATATGTCCTTGATAATTGGACATCTGTCATTGTGTTGGACATCTGGATGAAGATCTTTATTTTTCCTTCACCTCATGAGTCAGTGAAATCTTAAAAAAAAAAAAAAAAAAATGGTGTTTGTCGCAATATGAAAATATGTATGTACAGTCAGCAGGTCATTATTTCATAATAACCCATAACTGTACTAATGTACACACATTACACAAACACTTGCCAAATAAATGTGGACGTGAAACATTAATCTGAGTTAAAATTATTTCATGATCTAATTTGTAGATTGGATTAAAGCTTGAACAGATTTCAGATTGTGAACTATTCTTATTAATTTACAATGAGTGTGAAGTGCTCTTGGCCTTGAGAAACATTGAGCTGTGTGTGGTTAGTTATTCCGGCCACAGTGTCATGCTTCCTGCTTTACTCTTCCTCTAGTAAAAAAATAACTGCTGCATAATTTAAAATGAGTTAAAGAGCCAGTAAGATGAAAATTCTAAGCTTCCTATCACTGTTTATAAGTCCTGTACGATAGGTTTAAATCCATCCAAGGTTAAAAAACATTGTCATTTTGTCAAAATATCATTTTAAAATTAACTCAAACTGTTCAAAAGATTCAGTTTCCTTAAACCCCACCTTTCGGTAGCATACTGTGTTCTGATTGGTCAACTAACATAGTCAGTTTTGATTGGTTGTTCCGCACACAACTTCACGGTAAACAATGCGTTAGCATCTGTTTGGGGTGAATTATGTCTTATTCCTCTCATCGCGAAGCAAACAGTAAAATAAAAAACTTGAACAGTCTCGCTGCTTTTTCTTCTGTGTGTGTGTATTCAAGCCGCGCGCTTCAGTTTGAATCTGAATAGCGCGTTCAGCACGGGGGCGTGGTCACATTAGATATAATGAAGGGAGACGTGGAAGATTGGACATCACGTTGTTTTCATATGGATTACTTTATCACAGAATATCTGTTAGCAGCACTTGTTACAATTCATTTTAATTGACGTGTTTGTACATGACGATCAGCGCAGAGAAAGGCTGCAGACAGCACACATACTGATAAGACGTTCGGGAGAAAACAAACACATAACTTCATAATCATACTTGGCGTTGTGATTCGGAGATGCTTGTTGGTCTAAATAAAGTTGGTAATGAACCCTCTTTTATGGCCAAACGCTTTGAAAATCCAGCCTTGTACTCACTGAGATTAGAAAAGCAGTCATCAGTGAAATGTTGTGAACACAACAAAAGGGATTTGTTGTACTTCTCTGTTATTGTGGTAAAAATGAATTTTAGCCATTGGTTCTTCTGATCTTCATTCTTTGGCAGTTAAAATAAAACAAACTTGCCTTTACAATTAAAAACACACTGTCTCCTCGACTTGATGCTATCACACCAACCAGAGCGTCTGTGTGTGTGTGTGTGGGGGGGGGGGGGGGGGGGGCGGAGATTATTATGCAAAGTGTTCCTAGTGACGTACATAGAGATGGGCAAAAGATTTGAAATCTATAACGACTCGTTTCAGAGATTCAGAGTCGACTCCTTACTTTAGAAGCCAATAACTTTATAAATCGTGTACTTTTTGGTTTAATTACTTTGCACATTGTTTACACTGATGGATAGCTACATCATACACTGTAATACAGGTAATTTTTGATTTCCCATCTGTGTGGCTCTTTAAATGTTATAATTTTACAGACTGCAAGATTTCAGACACAAGGGTTGAAAAAACATGTTCCTCATTTAGAGAAGAAAGTAAATCAATTGAAAACACTGAAAAAAAGAAATCTGAACATTTGTTAAATAGCAGGGAAACACACAGAGAAGATCCATCATAAATTCTGACAACAGAGAAAACAAAAGTTGAAACATTGTAATTAAACAGACTAAACAGAGTTTTTAGCTTTGCAAAATTATTTACACTTACAGTTTTTTCTGAATGCTTAAGCGATAATCGTGATTCTTGTAGCACAATTTCTAAAACTATTAATACGTATAGCAAAACCACTCTCTGAGTTTGCAAAACTAAAAGCACAAACACTGCTTTGCACTCAGTTTGCAATTTTGTAACACACACTTTGCAAAACTGTAGGCACAATTCACTGCACAACACTCTTTTTTCAGAACTTTAAACACAACTCACTGCTTACACTCAATTACCAAATTTCCAACACACTCCTAGCAAAATTATACACATGTATGGCTATCATTAACACTATTTTGCCAACTGTCTGGCACATTTTCACATGTAAAAACTGTTTTAGATAATTAGTTCACTTTGCAATCAGCCTGAGCACTATAAATAAGCCACAGGTAAGCTGTCTGTGTGGAGTACAATGGAAGGAGCAGTAAGAGTGAGAAGAGTGAGAATCAGAGGAGGCAGAGGAGGCTGAGTGAGAGGACGTGGAGGTGAACAAGCGAGAGGGTTAGAGGAAGTTAGAGGACAAGGAGGAGCAAGAAGAGGACGATGACGGGAAAGAGGAAGTGTAAGAAGAGTAAGAAATAGAATAACTGATGACATCAGAGCTACAATAGTGGACCGTGTCATAAACCATGGGATGACCCTGAGGGAAGCTGGCCAACAGGTTCAGCCTAATTTGAGCCGCTACACTGTGGCAAGCTTCATTAGGACATTTCGAAATATTAATCGGTAAGTACTTTGTAGCACTGCCATACTCTAATGAGAAACACAACAGTACCATACATGCAAAAATACTGAATTGTTACTTTTTTCAGAATTGCTAGACGTCCAGATGTTGGGGGCAGAGGAAGAATGTTCACTCCAGAGCAAGAGACCCATATAGTGAACATGGTGATTGCCAATAATGCAATAAGACTGCGCGAAATACAGCAGCGCATAATTGATAATGACACCATCTTTCAAAATATACACAGTGTAAGGATTTCTGCACTAAGTCGTGTACTTGCGCGCCACAGAATAAGAATGAAGCAAATTTACAGAGTTCCTTTCGAGAGAAACACAGAACGTGTAAAGCAACTGCGTTATGACTATGTGCAGGTAAGCTATAGTGTCATTGGTTCTGAATTTGGAAGTGCATACTGTAGTGCTGTGCATGGGCCTGATGTGTTGCATTTGTTTTGTCTTGTCCAGAGAGGGATGGAACTAGAAGCAGATGCCATGGGACATGAGTTACTTTTGGTAGATGAGGCCGGTTTTAACCTCCGTAAAACCAGGAGACATGGCAGGAACATTACTGGACACCGTGCCATCATCAATGTCCCAGGACAACATGGTGGTAACATAACCATGTGTGCAGCTATAAGCCAAAATGGTGTTGTTCACCATCATGCCAACCATAGGCCCATACAACACTGCACACATTATTGCATTCCTGGACACCTTACATGACATGCTCACTGCTCGGAGACCAGAGCATACCCGATATGTCATCATATGGGACAATGTTAGTTTCCATAGGGCTGCTTTGGTCCGCAACTGGTTTACAGACCACCCATCCTTCATGGCACTCAACCTCCCTCCATACTCTCCATTCTTAAATCCCTTCGAGGAGTTCTTCTCTGCCTGGCGCTGGAAAGTGTACGACCGTCATCCTCATCAACAGGTAGCCCTTTTACAGGCAATGGAGGAGGCATGTGGAGATACTGACCAGGCATCATGTCAAGCCTGGATACGGCATTCAAGGAGATATTTTCCCCGGTGCCTTGGACTGGAGGATATTGCATGCGATGTGGACGAAATTTTGTGGCCGGACCCAGAAAGACAACATGATGTAGGCTGATTGTCTTTTTTTGCGTGAAATTACTATTTTGTGTTCTGACTTCATCTTGGTTTTGATGAGTGTGAATAAACACCAATACTTGAAGCTTGGATCCTTGTATGTTTACATGACACTGACAAAAGTATGACCTCAAATTGACATCTGTACACAGAGAAAGCAAAAGCCAGATGTGTTTTGTATTCATACTATCAGAGTGTAGTTGGCACATTGTGTGCTTAGTAGATGATGGCTTGTTTTTACTGTTTGATTCGAAAACACCATTTTTACGAAGGTGTGAAGAGTTAATCTAGCTGTGTTCACTTTTGCAAGAGAACTACGATGATGAGGCCTGTACTTCATATATGAGTTTGTGACTAGAGTATGTGCAAATAAAATGTTCACATACTAAAAGTTTAATAGTAAATTAAATCACAGATATACTTGATCTGGATGACGATTATAGAGATCAGGAATTTAAAGGTGACACTTCATACAGTTAATGTTGCACATATGGAAGGCCAATGTAATTTGATGGGTTGTAAAGGTGTACATCAGAAATACAGCAATAAACATGAAACGATTGTTAGTTACTACAGTATGTATTAAACTCATGAGCATAACATAGACATGAGATAAATATTTATGTTCTGTAAGATGCTCTTAAAGCGACTTACCAATGAGGAATATCACAAGTAATGAGCCAACTACAATTCATGTTCATACCAGAGAATATAACAGACCAGAGCAATACTCAGTTTCAAGAGAAATAAAAAGGAGAACAAGCCAGGCCATTAAAAATGTGTGTGTGTGTGTTGGGGTAAAAACTGCTGTGTTAGTAAAAGCTAAGAAAAAATAAGAAGTAAACACAGAAGGCAGTGACAGGATGTGACAGTTCTGCTGTGGGAAATGTGCTCTGTGGTTTCACTGGTCACTGCAGACATAAGCACAAAACTATATTTGAATACATTACTTCCATCCTTTATATATTGCATTTAAATTACCTGTGTTGGAATTCACACTTTGAATAGTAAGTGAGTAGTATATAATATATATCTTCAGAATATATATATATATATATATATTAGGCAGCATTACAAAAAATGTAAATATGTGGATCGTCCTCTGTCTTCATCTCTTCCTTTACTAGTTCAGACTCTACAGCACACCTGCAAGACCCTGAGTGTCAGGTATTGGTAAGGGAGGAACTCAGGTGCAGACAGGGATTCTCAAACAAAGGGTTTATTACAAGAAGGGGAAACAAAAACCCACGAGGGGGAAAACACGGAGCAAGGTAAAGACTAAATAACTAAAACAGGACTGGACTGACAAGATAAACAAGGACTCTAAATACTAACTATAAACAAACACTCACGGTAATACAAACACTTCTTAAGGAACAATCACAGAGTGGAACAATCACAATCATAGGTACAATGAACCGACGCAAGACAGAGCACACTAGGAGATCTAAATAGGGGGAACAATCAAGACGTGACAGGTGTTACAGATAGGACAATCAAGACACGACTAGGTTAACAAGGGGGGCGGGGCAAGGCAACGAGACAACACAAGCACATGGCCCAAAGACAAGGCCATGCGCTTGTACACAAAACATGGGTCTGTCATGATCCTGCCTCAAGACTAGGAAAAATCAAGGACACGAGGGCAGAATCATGACAGAACCCCTCCCTTAAGGAGCGGCTTCCAGACGCTCCTCAAGGGAACATCAAACACGGGACACGACTGACATGACAGACTGGGACACAGACACAAACCAACAGGACATGACAAATAACAACAAAGGCAAACATGAGTACACAACGGCAGGGTTGGGGTGACAAATCAAAAAAAACAAACAGGGAAGGGGAGGGGGCGGGACCACAAAGTTCATGGGGGACAGACCAGGGCGGGTGGGTGGGGTAGGAATCCTAGGAGGACAGGACGAAGGCTGACGGCGGGGGGTACGGGCAGGTCTGGGTGGTGAGGGGCGGGGAGGGGTCTCGGGACAACTGACAGGGGACATGACAGGACCAGACAAGGGACGCGGGACAACACTTACGGGACGCGGGGCAAGACTTACTGGACACGGGGGGACAACATCTACGGGACACGGGGGGACAACATCTACGGGACACGGGGGGACAACATCTACGGGACACGGGGGGACATTAACGGGACACGGGGGGACATTAACGGGACACGGGGGGACGACATCAGGACACTCGGGATTTCTGGGGACAGGGTCTGAGGACAAGACAGGACTGACGGGGACTTCTAGGATACGGACAAGACTAGACAAATAATCAGAAAAGGCTTTAGCCGCTAAGACAATTGGCATCTCCTTACGAGATGAGATACACTGAACTAGAGTCTTTGCTGCAGAGTCGGCCGCGGCACTCTCCTGCGCTCTCACGACTGCCGACTTGCATACTGCCCTCTTCTTTGCCGGCTCGGGCACGCCAGCGCTCACCGCTGCTGGCTCGGACACGCTCACCGCTGCTGGCTCGGGCACGCCAGCTCTCACCGCTGCTGGCACGGGCACGCCAGCTCTCACCGCTGCTGGCACGGGCACGCCAGCTCTCACCACTGCTGGCACGGGCACGCCAGCGCTCTCCGCTGCTGGCACGGGCACGCCAGCGCTCTCCGCTGCTGGCACGGGAGGAGACAGGGTCACAGGACCGGCAGGCCCCCTCTTCCTCCTCTTCCTCCTTGGGCGCGGTGCAGAGGCCACAGCTGGGTCAGAGGCGGGTTGGGGGAGTTTGGTCTCGGGCAGGGCAGTCTCGGACGCCGAAGACTCAGAAGTTGACTCCCATGAAAACCGTCTCCCTCGTTTCATGGGGAGACTGCTGGCTGAGGAGGGCACCTCAGGACTCTGGAAGGGGCTTGCCTGACCCCCCAGGGTTGCCACGGCCAGGACACGACCCTCCGGGACCGCCGGCAGCTGGGTAGGTGGGGACCTCTGGGGCTCCTCCTCTCGCCCGCTCGCTCCGGAACGACCTCCCCTGGTCCCCCGGAACACCACAAGGCGAGAGCCCTCAAAACAATCTCGCTGGCTGGCTGATGCCATCCAGCATTGCCTCCTGTCTGCTGAGTTCCTTTGTGGTCGGTTCATTCTGTCAGGTATTGGTAAGGGAGGAACTCAGGTGCAGACAGGGATTCTCAAACAAAGGGTTTATTACAAGAAGGGGAAACAAAAACCCACGAGGGGGAATAAATATGATGTCCTGCGAGTTGATATGGCTTTAAATTTAGATAGTTTGTTTACTAATAATATTGTTTCAATTGTTTAAAATTTAATGCAGATGTTAAAAAGTGTTTTGTTTGTATTCGTATGTTTTACATTTTACATTTACATTTAATCATTTAGCAGACACTTTTATCCAAAGTGAATTACAAATGAGAACAATAGAAACAATCAGATCAACAAGAGAAAAACAACAGTCTATACAAGTGCCATGACAAGTTAGTTTAGTACAGAACACATAGCCAGGTTATATATATGAAAGAATATGAAAGACAAGAATATAAAATTTTGTTCAAAATATTTAACACTACATGAACAATTAACTGTGTCTCATGAGCTTTTGCATGTTTGCTGTTTTCTGCTGCATGATGACAGTGAAATCATTTTCACAATTTTACCATCCATTACATCCAATGCAAAACTGGGATCTTCTGTGTCTTTTCTTCAGATTATTCCAAATCTAATCAAGAGCAAAAGCTACAGCAGCACATCAACAAAACAGTGTTTGTGGGGGAAACAGTTACACTTCACTGCAACAAAACCAAATTAGATGACGATTTCACATGGAAAATGAACAACTCAGTTATTTTTAGGCAGGTCTCTGATATTAACATAACTAAGACAAACTTCAGCTCAAACAGGATTCACATCGACCCAGCAGCTCCAAGAGAGTTAACAATACAACAAATACAAGCGTCTGATGCAGGAAACTACAGCTGTTACCCAGGAGCAATAAGATGGACATTAACAATAACAGGTTATTACTTGATTTCACTTCTTGGATATTCTTGTAAAAGAGTTTGGTTTAGCAAGTATATTTAAGTTTTTCACTAGTAACTAGTGATTAGTGCTGGTTGACTGATATCATGAGTGTTTGACTCTTGTGTGTCTGTCAGAAATCAAGATCAGACCAGAATCTCTCAAACAAATGTCGCTGTACATCATCATCTTTTCATTTTCTGGAGTCATTATTATCTGTTTAATTATCACAAGCAGCATCTGCATTTACAGGTGAGAGACATTTTTAACATTTCTTACCCTCAGAAACACTGACATGGTTTCAGCTCCACATTGTTTTCATTTCTTCTACTTTTTTAAATGATCTGCTACTTTTCAAATGTGTATTTGTAGGCAGTGTCTATTCAAACATGAGTTCAAATAGCCGGCTTTTTTTTTTATAAACTCTGCCCACTATTGCTCAGATATTTAACCTTAAACACAAACAGCTCTTCACTTCTCGTTACAGTTTGTGTAAATAACATCTACCATTTTCATGCTTTTTATACGTCTAAATAGCCTCTGCCATATTTTTATGCATTTCAGATTTCATTGTTTAATTCTTGTCCAAAACAAAATTTAAATTTTAAAACAATAATAATTTTTTTTTTTTAACATCTGACATACATCCACACATGCTCCATAAACAGTGATCAAACACTGCTTTTCTTATTAAATTAGCTGCATTCGGTTCTTCTACAATTTCTGAATCATTTAAACAGGAAACTGAGACAGAAGATCAACTCAGGTTCAGAGGATGTGAGTATATTCACCACAGAACAGCTTATTATTTAGCACCTAAATCTGCTCTTGATTTAGAGGTTCAACTTCTAGAAATATATATATATATATATATATATATATATATATATATATATATATATATATATATATATATATATATATATACTTGTGTATGATCTATACAGGTGAAGATGACTTCTGACTGTGACAAACACACAATAACAGTCTGTGTAAGTCAGTTAAACACACACCTCCATCATGTTTACCACATCATGTCTGTCACTGGCCTCCAACAAACATCACTGACTCACTTCTTGATGGAAACATGTTGTGCAGTCAACCCACTGCTCTGTAAAAATCACCTTTGTTCCATCTATGTGAGATTGTACTTTTTTAAATATAAATAACAGCTATAAATGATCATTTATAAACAGCACAACACATATTTGAACAAGAGCTGAAATGTCTGTTGTTTGTGTTTCACTTGTTTTATCTTTGTTTTCTTCAGGTCTATAGTCTTCATACAGTTTCATGAGCATCTTTTCTTCTGAGGACAGCAGATGAGCATCTCAGTACAGAAAGATGTTTGAGAACGAGACCATGATGGTCACAGACTTTTTTTTAGCTTCAAGCCATGAATCCATCCAGTCGGAGGATTTTTAAACACGATTGATATTTTAAATTGATTTTATAACTTTATAACTGAACTAATTGTGTATCCTCCAGTTGTTTGTTGTGTTTTCCCTGTAATTATCTACAAAGTCATCAAATGTATGAAGGCTAGTGTTTTAAAATCTGATCAGTTTCATATAGCAGAGGAACACACTTTTATCAAACACTCAGACGCTTCGTCCTTTAATCTTGAGTCTGTGTACAAATCTTTCTGTTATCCCTTTGACTTGACCTTTCAAATAATTTACATCATTTATGTAGACACAAATGTAAAGATTAATAAAGAAACCTTCAAAATCACCTTCATATATACAGTTCTTCACTGCATACCACATCATTGTAGTTTAAATG
This sequence comes from Carassius auratus, assembly GCF_003368295.1. Classification (NCBI taxonomy): domain Eukaryota; kingdom Metazoa; phylum Chordata; class Actinopteri; order Cypriniformes; family Cyprinidae; genus Carassius; species Carassius auratus. The sequence goes on from NC_039276.1 coordinate 15,461,268, forward strand.
CAATATGATAAGTTTTAATAAAGCATATGAACATCAATAGCAACAAAGGTAATATTAAGCTGAAATATATTGCCATAATAATGTCTACAACTCATTAACTAGGTGACAAATGAATAAACTAATATATGCTTACATCTTCATGCAGAAGCTCATGTTTGTGAGATTGAGAAAGTGAAAAGGTCTCACAGAGATGCAACACTTCTCCTTTGTGGTTGATGTGAGAAGTGCTATTAGTAATGAATTATGATTAGATAACTGACGAGCTTCCTGTTTATACTCCTAGTGAAAGATGACTGCTGTGGTATATAACAACATATTTTTTTTTTTTTTAATTAGTTTTTACTTTTGATTCAACTTTAGTTACTCAGCTAAGTACGTTTGCATAATTACTTCAAGTAAAACACAAACATAGGAACTCATAAACAGTAATTAGTGTGGTTTATGTTTCCTCCAGTGTTTCATTGCTCCCAAAATGGCACAGTAATTGAAATAAATTACTTAAAAAAAAAAAAAAAAAAAAAAAAACTCTCCAACTCAAAAACAGAAATTCAAACAAACAAACAAAAAGATAACTCAGGTCTAATATTGATACCCATAACATTTACAGTAATGTAAAAACTGCAAGTAGTGAGAAACATTATAAGTAATTTAGCAACACCCAAACAAATCTATAAAAAGGAGAGATTTTTATGGGTTAGAGAAGGAGACCATCACAAAAATAATATGTTCAGTCTTAGAGGACCTGTATGTGAATGTGTATTTGCTTCTAAAATGATTTTTGTTTATTTGATTTAAATTGTCTAGCAAATAAGCTTAATTTTCAAACAGAAGATTTTTAGTAATAATACCTAACTAACTACTAGATTATTTATGTAGAATGTTGAATGTTGTTTTGAAAAGAATACAGCAAAGATCCATCAGGGCAAACAGAGTGACTGAAAGGTGGTTTGTTGCAAAGAACTATAACAAACGTGAACACAAAAATAATTTGACACATTGCTGACTTCAGAAGCCCTTGAGTTCTTATACTGCAGGAAAACACAAGGTGGCGCCATAACGAACACTGAGCTGATTCAGTAATGCAACAATACCGACAGGAAAGATGAATGAGAGACTTTATTACTGGGGTTCTCAACTCTGGCCCTGAGGTCCACTTTCATTCAGACTTTACCTCCAACCTTGATCAAACTCACCTGCCTGTAACTTTCTGAAGTTCCTGAAGTTCATCTTGTTCAGATGTGTTTGATTAGGGATGGAGCTAAACTCTGCAGGAAACAGACCACAAGGGGGAGAATTAAATAAATAAAGAAACATTTAACACACAGCATTTCACCTTGTACATGAATACACACTAAAAATCTATTTCATTTTAAATATGTTAAATATGGTTTAAATTCTGATAATTCCTACACCATATACCATATACACCATATACTTGCAAGTTGTAGGTCAGTGGCATCAGTTTCATCAGTTTCTTATGATGTTGGTGTTACAACACAGCTGTGCACAATAATAATAATAATAATAATAATAATAATAATAATAATAATAATTTCACAACCAAGTATTGTAAGTTATCATATATTATCATAGGAGTGTCACTGTTTTGAATAACAACACGACTGTGATTTGGACACAAGGCTGCAGCAATATCTATTATATTTGTGATGTCAGCATTTTATGATATACATGTATGCTATCGTAAGTTCTCTAAGAAACACAGTCATTTTGTATGATAAAATATAAAACTTTTTTTAATCTAAAATAAAAATAAAAAAACGTTAAATATGGCGCAACAAACCTCAAACATAATGACTTGTGATCTGTGATGAGGTTTATTTTGGTGCACAAATGTAATAATTTATAATAAAACAGAGGCTAATTAGATAGTTGAGAATTGGAAATGTATCACCTCTCAGTCAATGTTCATGTATTTCCAACATGTTTTGTGTAAGCTCAGTAAATTAAAATATTGTGTTTAACATATCAGTTTTTTGGCCACCATTTACAGGGATTCAGGAGACAGAGTTTGATGTATTTTGTAAATGTGCTTCATGTGCTTTATATGTTTGACTGTAGCATGTTGAATCGTGTGAATGCTGTTTCTGTTATCAGCTCTCGGTGGCTACTTGTTTCCTGTTCATCTTTTCCTGTGACTCTTAGTGAATCTTCACCATATAACGTGTTTAGCATCATGAGTTCCTTGTTTAATACTCTCTTAATACACGGCTAAAGACGCTAAAAGTGGTACTTGAGGCCCATGCAGTGAAACCATTGAAATATATACCTAATATTTTAGAAAAATGTAACCACAATTCATGCTTTAAACTCTTTAAAACAAACATTTTGAAATTCAAAAAACACAACTGTCTAGATTACAAACGTCTTTCAAAACTAGCAGCTCTATGGTTTCATTTGGGAAACACTGCCATTTAAATGCCACACTCATTAACTGATGACCTACAGCCAGTGATCATGTGTGAAAACACATTTATCCACTTAGAAATCAAAATATAAACAAAATATTTTTAACCCCTTCCATTTCTGTTTACATTGCATATACAGTACAGCCTATGTACCATATCTGATTATATACTGTGTGTGTGTGCTCTTGTTTTTGTGACATACTGTATCAGGACACAACTCTGTATAATGACATGGGTTACAAGGAGAGGGTGAGTTGTGAGGACATAACCCATGTTCCCCATTTATCAAAACACTTATAAATCATACAGAATGAGTTTCCTTTGAGGGTTAGGGTTAGGTGTAGGGTTGCTGTAGGGCCATAGAATATACAGTTTGTACAGTATAAAAACCATTACGCCTATGGGATGTCCCCACTTTTCACAAAAACAACCAAAAATGTGTATGTGTGTGTGCGTGTGTGTGTCTGTGTGTCTGTGTGTTTGTGTGTGCGGTTTGTGTTTTTTTTTTTTTTTTTGAGTTTTGAGAATTGGAACCATAGTTAAAAAAACTGTGTGTAAGCTGTGTGTAATTACTACAATAAAAAGGTTGCAAATAAATCCCTTCACATTTATTCTGAGATCCTGGTAAAGTACACCATTCAATTTATTCATTTTACAGTAGACTATTTGAAACATGGATTGGGGTGAAATCAGGATTTGTATCTTTTATCTCTGACAGTGTGAAATCAGGATTTGTATCAGCTATTCCAGATCATTTAGTCATCACTTTACTCTAGCAGTAAACTCATCTGCTGTATATAACTTAACATTCAAACCCAATTTGATGATGATTTCACATGGACAATGAATAGCTTCGTTATTTTTAGGCAGGATTCTGAAAGTAACAGAACAATGAGAAACTTCAGCTCAGACAGGATTCATATCAACCCAGCAGCTCCAAGATAATTAACAATACATCAGATACAAGTGTCTGATGCAGGAAACTACAGCAGTTACCTAGCAGCAATAAGAGGGACATCAACAATAACGTCTCAAGGTTACGAATGTAACCCTGGTTCCTTGAAGGAACGAGATGCTGCGTCGAGCACTTTGGGTAACGTCCCTGACGAGACCGACTCGGAATATTGTGTGCAATCTGTCCAACGGAAGGGCGTGACGTCACGGGCGGGGTGACGTAGCGACCAGGAAGCTATAAAAGTACGTGCCGTGCAGCTGGCTTCAGCTTCGAGAAGGGAAGCAAGCACCGGCAGGGGTGCCGGGAGTATGGCTCTGCGACGCAGCGTCTCGTTCCTTCAAGGAACCAGGGTTACATTCGTAACCTTGAGACGTTCCTTTTCAGGAACTCGTGTTGCGTTGAGCGCTTTGGGGAACGATGTGCCCACTCCGCCAGACTTCCAAATCCCTGCCTAGTGTGTATCCGAAGAGCACAGCTAAGGCGAGAGAACAGAAGAGCCTGGAGTGGCTTGCATGTCAAGGTCATAAAATCTGACAAATGTGAGGGTGTGGACCACCCCGCAGCATTGCAGATGTCCAAGAGGGACACACCTGCTGAGAAGGTCTTGGAGGCCGCCATACCCTGAGGGGATGACCAGAGGACTCATAGGAGATGTTGATAGCCTCGACTATCCAACGACTTAGGGTCTGCTTGGTGGCAGGAGAACCGTTTTTAGGAGGACCATAGCAAACAAGCAATTGGTCGGATTTTCTCCACAGGGCAGCTTTGTGGACGTATGCATCCAGTGCTCACTCTGGACACATACAATTTAGCTTCTCCTGGTCTGGCTCCCGAAAGGGAGGGGACAGAAGCCATGCAGTAATATAGGTTGTGGAGTAACAGAGGGAACCTTCGGAACATAACCCGCTCGAGGGTATAAGAATGCTTTGGCCATACCAGGGGCAACGTCTAGGTAAGTAGGGGCCACCGAAAGGGCCTGAAGATCTTCAACTCTATTTAGTGAGGTGATTGCCAGTAACAGGGCAGTTTTAAGTGACAGATGTCAATCTGAGATATCTGCTATTGGCTTGAATGGAGCTTTACAAAGAGCCTCTAAAACCGTAACCAAATCCCAGGGGGGAACACGGGATCGTACTGGAGGTCTCAGCCTCAGCACACCGGGGAGGAAACGTGTAACTAAGGGGTGTCTACCCACTGACTGATCATTGACATGGTAAGCAGCTATGGCCGCCACGTACACCTTTAAGGTGGAGTGGGTTAACTAAGCAGAGAGCCTAGCTTGTAGAAACTCCAGAACTGTACCAACTGGGCAGTTATCAGGGTCAAGCTGGCGGTCTCTGCACCATGAAGTGAAGAGTTTCCACTTCAGGGCGTACAGTTTCCTCGTAGAGGGAGCTCTGGATTGTAGGAGGGTCTCAACAACCTCAGTTGAGAGACCAGATTCTATGAGCTGTGCCCCCTCAGGGGCCACACCCACAGTTTCCACAGCTCCGGGTGAGGGTGAATTATCATGCCCTGCGCCTGTGAGAGTGGGTCTGTCCTGATCGGTATCTCCCATGGAGAGCCGTCGAGGAGCGAGACTAGATCTGCGAACCATACTCGGCCCGGCCAGAACGGGGCTACTAATAACAGACGGGCCCCGTCCCGGCGTACTCTCGCCAGAACTCCTGGGAGCAGAGCGATAGGGGAAAATGAATACAGACAAAGCCTCGGCCAGGTCTGTACCATAGCGTCCAGTCCCAGAGGAGCTGGATGAACTAAAGAGAACCAGAGGGGACATTGCAATGTCTCCTGAGTCGCAAAGAGGTCCACCTGGGCTGTGCCAAACACTCTCCATATCTGTTTCACCACCTCGGGGTGAAGTTTCCATTCCCTGGGCCTCGACAGTATGTCTGCTCCCATATTCAATCTCCCAGGAATATACACTGCTCTGAGTGAGAGGAGTTTGCCCTGGGACCACAGAAGGATCTGGTGTGCCAGCTTGCACAAGGGGCGTGAACGCAGACCCCCTTGGTGATTGATATAGGAGACCACTGATGTGTTGTCGGTGCGCACCAACACATGGTGACCTCTCAGGTCTGGGAGGAAATGTTTCAATGCTCGATAGACTGCTAGCATCTCGAGACAATTGATGTACCATGCCAGATGGCGACCACTCCACAGACCACGGGCAGGGTGGCCACTCATGACCGCACCCCAACCGGTGAGGGACGCGTCTGTCGCTAGCGTTACAAGGTGACAAAGAGCTCCCAGCACCGGGCCCTGATTCAAGAACCAAGGTTTCTTCCACATGTCTAAGGCACGAAGGCCTCGCCGCATGACCTTGATAACTCGAAGTGGATTTCCCCTTGGAGAAAAGCCCTTGGACTTGAGCCACCACTGTAGGGGTCTCATGTACAGCAGGCCAAAAGGTATCACGTCAGACCTAACAATCTCTGAAATTTTTTGACAGTGAGTGACTGGCCTTCTTTGACTCTCTCGAGTGATGTGAGGATCGACTCGATCCGAGCAGGAGACAGACGTGCCTGCATCATGGTACACTCTTCTTGGCGTTTAGTCTCAAACCCAGCTCCCCCATATGTGCGAGAATGACATCTCGATGTCGAACCGCCATCTGCTCTGATTGAGCTAGAATCAACCAGTCGTCGATATAATTTAGAATGCGGATGCCCTGCATAGGGAGGGATACCAAGCCGCATTTACACATTTCGTGAACGTGCGGGGTGAGAGTGCAAGGCCAAAGGGAAGTACTCGATATTGATAAGCTTTGCCCCCGAAAGCGAACCTCAGAAACTTCCTGTGTTGTGGAAGGATGGATATGTGGAAGTATGCATCTATGAGATCTATTGTGACAAACCAGTCCTCAGATCTGATTTGAGCTACAACATGCTTGACAGTTAGCATTTTGAACTTCAGTGGCATAACTGAGCGGTTCAGGTGACGTAAGATCGGACGTAACCCCCCATCCTTCTTTGGAACTATGAAATACTGGCTGTAAAACCCGGATTCCCTGTCTAGAAGAGGGACCACCTCGATGGCCTCCTTCCTTAATAGGGTATTCACTTCTTGTTCCATAACCAGAGCCTGCCGGGGGCCGACTACTGTCGGTGTAACCCCGTTGAACTTTGGTGGTGGATGACCGAACTGAATGCAGTATCCTTTTTCTATTGTACGCAGGACCCAATGAGATACATTTGGCAGTAGTTTCCACACTGCTAAATGATCTACTAAGGGAATCAGTCTCTCAAGACTGACCTCTGGTGTAAGAGGCTCCCGAAGGGGCGGTGAGCATCCCGGCTCCGCTACATGCGGGTGGAAATAACTGGGAGCAGCGCTCGCTGGAGGCCGCTGCGCCCTGAAACTCTGGCAGGGTTGGCAGACCGACCTCCTGAGGGCACTGAGGTGAGGCGGGCACCGTGTAATGAGGTGGACCGCGCTCTACCCCAGTAGGGGCTACCCTCTGGATCCTGGCATCAGGATCTTGTCGTCGAGGGCTTCCGGGCTTCAATAACAGGTCTTAAATCGGGCTTAGCCCTGGAAGTCCCTTATTCAGAGTGTTGCTGAGGCCCTCGGTCCCATCATGGGGGAGCACGAGCGGTGGCACTCTGTCTCTGTGCTTCCCGGTATGAGGGAGCCGGTATGTGGCGTGGTCATCTCCCGCCCAGATGCACCACGAGAGCGACGAGGGAGGAAATTCTGGAACGCCGGCGCCTGTTTGCGTGCCTCCCGGAACCTGTCGACGACAGTATTGACTGTGTTGCCGAACAGGCCAGAAGGCTGAAGCGGGGCGTCCAGGAGGCAGACCCTGTCTCGTTCTTTTATCTCTGACAGGGTCAGCCACAAATGCCTATCCACGGCCACTAAGGCTGCCATAGACCGCCCAATTGCGCGAGCGGTCTCTTTAGTGGCACGGAGGAAGAGATCAGCGGTCTTTCTAAGTTCTTCGACATCTTCAGACTTAATCCCCTCTCCCTCATCGATATCTCCCAGCAGGTCAGCTTGATAAGCTTGTAGGACTGCTATAGTATCAAGGCAAGCCCCAGCCTGACCTGCTGACACATAACCTTTGCCCACCAGTGATGATGTAACTCGAAGAGGCTTAGTGTGCAATGTCGGAGCTTTTAGATACGATGCCGAGCCGGGCAACAGATAGCTGCGAGCGTCTGTCCGACCCGTGGAATCGCTCTATAACCCAGCCCCATCTCATTGCCATAATATAGTGAATCGGGGCCAAAGAGGCAGGTCGAATATGGATGGTTCCACGATCTCGATATTTCATCGTGGAGATCGGGAAAATAAGGTAGGCTCCGACGTGGAGGTGGTTGCCTCGGCCGCAGAAAGCGTTCATCTAGTTTGCTTCTCTGTGGCTCAGAATGTTTCTCAGCTGGCCATTCAATTATTAATTTATCTACTGCACGCGTAACCACCTCCAATTCCTCCTCATACTGGGGCGACAGGGGTGGCGAATCCCCAGCAACCGTCTCCACATCAACCTCCTCGGAGGAAGAGAGGTGAAGAGTTGATCCCTCACCCTGGGGGGGGGGAAACCAACGAGCGTGCTTCCGAACCCAGGGTTTGGGCGCCGGATCTGGCAGATGAGGAAGGAGATAAGGACTGGCCCGTCTCCATTCCCTCTGACAGATCCACCTGCGAACCCCACGAGTGCAGCAGCCGTTCTGCCTCAGCAGAAGCGGGGCCAGCACCGCGGGGAACGCTGGTTGAAGGCTCCCTCCTTAAAGAGAGCCCTCCGGGATCGAAGTGTCCGCATTCGCCAATTCACAATGCAGACAGTCGGCCCCCTCGAGAGCCGACTCAGCATGCCTCGATCCCAGGCAAGCCACGCACAGATTGTGTGTATCCCCACTCGTAATGTAGCGAGGGCAGGGAGGAGCACACAATCTATAGCATGGCTTGGAATCGCCCTTAATATGTTTGGTCTTTTGCTTTACTTTAGGCATATTGAGCTGTCTTAGCGATCTTTTTAATGGCTAAGGGACAGACAACAATAAATAGGACCAACGGGACAGACTTTTGACATGCACACACAGAGCGCTTGCTGACAGATGCGAAGCTGAAGCCAGCTGCATGGCAAGTGCTTTTATAGCTTCCTGGTCACTATGTCACCCCGACCGTGACGTCACGCCCTTCCGTTGGACAGATTGCACACGATATTCAGACTCTGTCTCGTCAGGGACGTTCCCAAAAGTGCTCGACGCAGCTCGAGTTCCTTCAAGGAACAGGTTATTACTTGATTTTATTTACTGGATTTATTTTTATAATTAATAGTACGTAGTGCTGGTTGACTGATATCATATGTGTTGGACTCTTTTAGAAAACACAACTAGACCAGAATCTCTGATACAAATGCCGCTGTACATCATCATCGGCATCATCATCATCATATTCATCTGTCTGATCATTACCATCAGCATATGCATTTACAGGTTAGTCATTACTGTTTGTATTTTTAAGGTTGATTTTAAAGATGAATATCCTTCCCAAGTAACCAAATATCATTACATTTGTATATATATCTTTTTATGGTGGTTCTTCAACTCTAAGCACTTTTATGTCCAAGTCCATAATCATTAAAACAAGCAGACTTCTACTTTTTCATTTTATCATGTGAATGACATTTAAACTGTCTTCAACACATTTTATAATGCCATCATAATTTGTATCCATTACTTTTGAAAATCCTTTTCTGCATATGTTTTAACACCTTTTCCGGTAACCCTATTTGGTAACACTTTAGAATAAGGTTCCATTAGTTAATGTTAATTAATGTATTAATTAACATGAACAAACAATGAATAATACATTTATTACTGTATTTATTCATCTTCGTTAATGTTAGTTAATGAAAATACAGTTATTCATTGTTAGTTCATGGTAATTCACAGTGCATTAACTAATGTTAACAAGCACAACATTTGATTTAAATAATGCATTAGTAAATGTTGAAATTAACATGAACTAAGACTTATAAATGCTGTAGAAGGATTGTTCTTGCTTAGTTCATGTTAACGAAAGTAGTTAACTAACATTAACTAATGGAACCTTATTCTAAAGTGTTACCCACTATTTTTATGGTCCCCTTTGAACATTCTGTTGACGATAACGTTGCACCAGTATGTTAACTCTCATTAGACTGTCTGCTTAATATCTGTTAACTCTTTATCATGATGTCTCCCACCAGATATTCTTCATGTTACTTCACATGTACATTTCAACTTATTCTACTAACCTTAACCCTAGCAGTCTACTAATACTCTACTAATACTCTAATAACAGTTAGTAAACATGTCAGTTCAACATTACTTACAGTCAACAGAATTTGTGAAAGGGACCATGAAAATAAAGTTAAATTTTTCCTTATACCAGACTTTTAATCTTGAAATATGGAAATCATCGATAAAAATAAGAATTCAATTTTAATGTTAATCTAAGGAAAGTGTCAAATAATCACAAACTATTTAAATATTTATTATGTGAAATTGAAATATATATATAAATTGTGACAATCCATCAAGATGACTGCCCTCTGTTGTTCATCATTTTATTATTGTTATATATTATGATATTTGCTGTCCATAATGAACTGGGCTGCAATCTGTTATTCTCCCAATGCTTCAACACTGTAACAGTAAGCTGAAGCAGATGAAGACAAACTCTGATCTCTGTGAAACAGACCCGGAGGCTGAAAGTTTATTTACCACAAAACAGGTCATTATTCAGCTTATATGGGATCAGTTCTTGAATTAGTACATTGTTATACATTTTAATCTAAATTCTACAACTCTAAACGATCTGTTCAGGTGAAGATGATCTCTTACTGTTACAAACACACAGTAACAGCATGTGTAAGTCAGTTGAACTCGACACACACCTCCATCATGTTTACCACATCATGTCTGTCACTGGCCCCCAACAAACATCACTGACTCACTTCTTGATGGAAACATGTTGTGCAATCAAACTACTGCTCTGTAAATATCACTCTTGTTTCATATAATTAAAATTGGTCTCATTTTTATAAATTAACAGTTATACATGATCGTTTATTAATTGCTCAAAGAAGTTTTGAACAGTTGTGTTTCACTTGTTTTATCTTTGTTTTCTTCAGGTCTACAGTCTTCATACAGTCTTTTCTTCTCAAGACAGCAGCGTGTGTGTCTGACACTTATCAGACCATCATCTCAATACAGGAAGATGTCTGTCATTTCTGTGGCTTAGAGATTTAAACGTTCTCATGAATATGTAGCAGAGGATCTTTATATACACATTTTCAGAAAAAGTAATACTTTTAACACTTTTAAAATTTAACATGCCTAACTAGATGCTTAATCATTAATCAATATCAAATAATCAGGAAGTTGACAGGTTACAACAATAAGGATAATATCTGACACTAAAAATAGTGAATGTTTTTTTTTTCTTGCAAAGAACTAATGGTCATACTTTAAAAAGAAGGTTATATTTGTTAACATTATTCAACTATATTAGTTAATATGAAGAAACAATGTAAAATATTTCAAAATCTTTTATTATTGGCTAGAATACACTTTCCCCCAGATGTTTTGCCCCAATTTACAGTCTTGAAATTTACTAGTTGACACTAGTTGTCAAAAGTTAGAGCCAGTCTTCAGATTTGAGTCAACAGATTTCAAACCCTCAACATCAACTATTTTAACAACACCTTCAAAGGTTGCAGGTCCTCAATGCATGGATACCTGTCATTGTGTTGGACAACTGAATGAAGATCTTTATTTATTTATTTATTTTTCAGTTTCCTTCACCGCATGATCTTTAAAAAATGGTGTTAGTCACAATATGAAAATAAGTATGTACAGTCAGCAGGTTATTATTTCAATGTTTCTCAAGGCAGCAGTTATGTTTTACTATAGGAAGAGTAAAGCAGGAAGCATGATACTGTGGCCGGAATAACTAACCACACACAGCTCAAAATGTTTCTCAAGGTCAAGAGCACTTCACACTCATTGCAAATAAATTTAAATAGTTCACAATCTGAAATCTTAAAGTTAACAATAAGAAGTTTACATTAAGAAGGTAAAATCACAGTCCAAGCTTTGCAGTTGAAATCACAGTAGTCAAAGCATTACTGTAAAAAAAAATCACAATTTAGCCACTATAGTACTGTAAATAGTATTTTTTTATCATATCTTTCTTTGTACCCCTTTCACATGGACGGCCCCAGATTATTGTTGTTCAGAATTCATTACGATATATAACATGATGTAAATACTCGATGGTGAGCTTTAAGTAAAAGTATAATATTATTAAATTAAAATGTGCCATGTAATTTGTATTCTGATGCACCTGCTGTAGGAGCTTTCTATTCCATAGAATATTTATATACTGTATATATAGATATTAAACTTCAAAGTCTTCCCTGACATGGTCTAACAATATAGGCTTCATAAACACATATTTTTTTGAGATACCTTCTTGAGATTTGAAATGAAGCATGACCACTGGTTATAAGTTGCAATAGTATATTCACATAATGATGTATATTAATATTTAAATATTGATATTTTTATACATTTAATACATACATGAAATACATAAAATACATAACTAATATTTTATGTTTTTATTTTTGAGCTTATATATCTCAATATTAATAACATCTGATTCATTTTGAGTTTTGAACTTGACAATTTTTTAAAATATATGTTATTTATGTATTCAGAATGACTTATGAGCAGCAAACTTTTTATTTTGGGTAGGCTATGTCATGTGCATTACTTGCCAAAATTGGGGCTGTCTGGTTAACTCATAAATATGTACCATGGGATATTTATTTTACAATATTAGTGATAAACGTGCACGTTTCCAGAGCTGTTTCTGAGCTGTAGGCTGCAGGGCGAAATCAAAACGCCGATAGAGTGAGCAGGGTTTACCCAATTTACCCAGATCGGTGGGAAAAAACCACGAAAGAAGCAGCACTTGAATTTCTGACTCGTCATGAGTGACAGAAAAGCTCAGTTCATTTTCAAATGAATGTTTCTCAGATGTTATCGGTTCTGCTGTTGGTACTTGGGAAAATACACGTTATGTTTAGGTACGTGTACACGGTGTGATTTTTGCTGTTGTTTGAGTTCGCATGCGATTTTTTTCAATCTTGTGGATATTGTGTATGCTCGTATGGTCGCGGCTTGTATCATGTGTGAGCCGATTAGTTGATCTATATGAAGTTGACCAATCTCGAACTAGGAAAACCACAGAAGAAGAAAGATGAAGATGGCCACGGCGAATGTGGACTATTGAATAATGAGGATAAACTCTGACTGGAACAGCGAGTGCTGTATGATGTTTTCTAGCAGCATGTACCATGCTTTTTAAACGGTTTTATATTCTATCACCATACACTACCTCTGTCCATCACGGACAAAATGCATGTTTATATTTAATTTCAATGAAACACCATTTAGTATTTTTTTTAAGCCATTTGGTTTACGAGGGCACAGGAAGTGTTTACATTGTAATACCCATGTCATTATAGATATTTGTGTCCCCATAAACCATATACAAGAACACACACACACATACACACACACACACACTAGGGTGATCAGACGTCCCGGTTTCCTGTTGCTAAAAAAGAGCCTCTATGTGTAGGTCACGGCTCGTATCAATATTTTTTATGCAGTTATGAGAGAGGGAGAGCAGTTATATTAGGCGCGTTCGACTTAAAGCAGCGCTGCACAGAATGATCGCTGTATGACATCAAAGGACCATGAGAGCGATTCGAATGCAATGGATATGTATGCTCTCCACTGATCTTTATATATAATTGGATCGCTCATCGCGTTCTAAACTGCCAACAAGTAGTGAAGCCACCGGAAGTGTTCGATCCGCCATTTTACTAATCCCTACCAGCAGAGATCACCATTGAGTTACATTCAAACCGCTGTCCAAAAATAACTCAATTTGAAGTTGATCAGTCAAACTGGACTCGTTTTTATGTTATGTGTAATAAAGTAATGTTTACTTCAGATGTTATCTGCAGTGTTTACGGTCTTTCGGGACAGGATAAGCGATATATTTAAATCGTGTGGGTGGGTGTGTCTGCTGCACACTGACGACACAGGTAACTGATCAAACACAAAACTGGCTTATTTCTTTATGAACAAAGTTATTCAGGAATTATTAAACGAACGTATTAGTATCAGAAATGGATTTTAATTTATTACAATGAATTATACAATTATTTTGTTAATATTTCTCTATAATGAAAAAAAAAATTACTATCTAGGAAATAAAGCTTTGAAATTAATTCTTAAATCTGTACTGTATATATTCAATTATTTCTCTGAATAAATTCAGATTTCACAACGAACACTTTGTAGTTTGTTATACAGTATGTGTTGAGGTCATGTCCATCTGATGTTTATCATGTTCATGATGCTCACTACTGTAATGAACGTAGCTTTTTAATAAGTAGGGGAAATTCCCGACATTTAAAAAATAACCGTTAACATGCCTAGGGTGTTTGCATTGTAATAATGTTCAGTGATAATATTTATAAACACTGATTAGGTAGGTTATGTTTTCTCATTAAAATAATACAAATTCCTATTAATTCAATGGAACTTTTTCGCACACTAGGGACTTACAATATGGCGGCACGGCGGCTTCACTTTAATGACGTCATGAGCAATCCAGTTCTATATTATAGATCAGTGGTGCTCTCTTATTGCTCTCGTGGTACTTTGATGTCATACAGTGATCATTCTGTGCAGTGCTGCTTCAAGTCGAACGCGCCTATCAAGTTTGTGTGATTGCTTCGGAAATTGGCAGGTTGTACAATTGTGTCGTATATCACCTCGTCCGTATGATTTTCAGATAAACTCACTAGTGACATGTGTGTGGACATACGATCTTCCGACCATCCGAATTCGCACCGTGTATGCCCGCCTTTATTATTGCTATAAATGCGTTTTATCTCGCCAGGCATTTCTATATACCATAATATTAACCTGTTGGTCTGTGATGCATTTTTCCTATTCGCAGTCCAAGAGAGAGAGAGAGAGAGATCTCCACAACGTACACAAAATGACAGCTCTAATGAGTGACGACGGAGGACAGAACTAAACATACAAACCAGAAAGAGCTTTATTGCCAGGTATGTTTACACATACGAGGAATTTGTTTTCGTGACAGAAGCTCCGCAGTACAACAGAGACAGAACATAAAACACATAATAAAAGAATAAAAAATACAAATAAGTAGATAGTGAATGACAATATACAAATGACAATTGTAGGTAGGCATATTACAAAAATGCAGTTATGTATGTACATGTAAATTATGTGCAAAATTTAAGTGTATACTAAGTATGTATGTTAGATAAATAAAGTGTATGTGTATATAAATATAAAGTGTAGTGTGTTCGCCGTTATTATCAGCTGTTCATAAGATGGATTGCCTGTGGGAAGAAACTGGTCCTGTGTCTGGTTGTTCTAGTGCTCAGTGCTCTGTAGCGTCGAACAGATGGCAACAGTTCAAAGAGGGAGTGTGCTGGATGTGAGGGGTCCAAAGTGATTTTGACAGCCCTTTTTCTCACTCTGGATACGTACAGTTCTTGAATAGAAGGGAGGGTTGTACCGATGATTCGCTCAGCAGTCCGGACTACCCTCTGTAGTCTTCTGAGGTCAGATTTAGAAGCTGAGCTGAACCAGACAGTTACTGAAGTGCAGAGGATGGATTCAATGATGGTGGAGTAGAACTGTTTCAGCAGCTCCTGTGGCGGGTTAAACTTTCTCAGCTGGCGAAGGAAGTACAACCTCTGCTGGGCCTTTTTCACGATGGAGTCAATGTGAATGGAGTCAAACATAGCCTGGTTATACTTCAGATTTGTGATTAGTAAGATTTTACTTTAGATTTTGGCTTCCAAAGATTATAATAATAATAAATTTGAGGTAAAACCATCAAAAACTATAGCTGCATTATGTATAGCACAACTTAATTCCCTTTGCAGCAGTAGGCTACACTATAATTTTTCCCTAAAACTCAAACGTAACAACAGAATCAGATTCAGCATTCAGTGATTTTTGTAAAATGCAGTCTAGTTACTGTTGCTAAATTGCGGCATGCGTTTAATAACAAAAAGAGCTCTTATTAGCACAAAAATATGCTCATGAGATGCTGTTCCCAAGGCAGCACATGCAACGAGATTAGTAAATTAGTTTCATCAATCAAATTAGTTTCATGTGCGCGTCTAAACGATCAAATGTACACAAAAATATGTCTAAAATGGATGTAGTTATGGAAATAGTTGGGAGAAAAAATAGTGCATCAGATCTGCACTTGGGGCCCGTTCTTCGTACGTCGCTAACTCAGTTAGCTGGATTTGAATGTTGACGATTTGGCGTGATCTCGGATCATTTGGTTCTTCTAAGCTCATCCCGGGCTGCTGTCATAGCAACAGGTCCGTAAGCTTAAACCTGCTCGGGAGCAGGCTTATTTTATGTAAACAGGATTGGATCACTTCTTTTCAACCAGAACTGATACTCAAAATATGTCTGCTACCATCGCTACTTTATTACAAGAGTATCATACTGATCCAGGGACAACAATTTAAAATAATAATCATTAAAAAAATTATTTTAAAATAATATAAAAATGCTGTGTAGTCTATAACAGCCTACTATAGACAGCCAGTTTTACTCACTGAAATATTTGTCATAAAATTATTATTATTAGAGTCTTACACACATGCTATACAGATAATAGAGTCGTGCATTATTTTGAGTGATGACTGCTTTTATTAGAGTGGCTTGATAGAGTGCAGGAGATGCAGATAACATGATATTGACCCTTAAGAAACTTTCATTAATGCTGTCACATAACAAATCTGTCCAAATATAAAATGACATGAATAGATAATTTCTACATTGAAATAAAAATGTAAAGACTGCACAACTATTATAAATTGCGAATCCAAATAATTGGGAATCATGAAAAAATTATAATAAAATAAAAAATGTATCTATTATCTGTTTCTTGTATCTATTATAACATTTATGTAGTTTTGTTTGCTTGGCTGTTTCCTTATAAAAGTCCAGAAATGTGTCAAGTTTTTCGTCTGGTGTCATTTTAAATTATATGACGTCATTACATTGCCGTCTTGCCACCAGCCAATTGCTGCACTGCTGATCATGGTTTCGAGTATCGATACATAACCCCTTTTAAACACATGAACGCGCAATTATCTCAGATAACTCAATCCAGTGATACTATTCATACACAACAGGGGCCTGTTCTTCGTACGTCGCTTATTACATCCGAGATCAAATGACACATCCAAGATGATATCATCGTGCTAATCCTGATCCGGCTAATTGGGTTCTTCGAACACACCTGTTCTGTATGATTAGTATCGCTGGATTGAGTTATCTGAGATAATTGCGCGTTCATGTGTTGTCTTAATAGGGGATATGTATCGATACTCGAAACCATGATAAGCAGTGCAGCGATTGGCTGGTAGGCAAAAGCCTACCATTACGGATCTTCCACTGGCCTTGCACTCTCACCCTACACTTTCACAACTCAACCACAATGGAGATTGGTTGATATTAGCTTAATCAGAGCAGATGACGGTTCGGCATCAAGGTGTCATTCTCGCTCACTTGAAAGAGCTGGGGTTAAGACTTAATGCCAAGAATAGTGTGCTTTCTCCAGTACAGAGAACCACTTATCTAGACGTGGTGTGGGATTCGACCACGATCCAGGCACGTATGTCACCTGCTCTGATCGAGACAATCCTCACTGCAGTCGCGAGACTGAGAGAAGGCCGGTCACTCACTGTCAAGCAGTCTCGGAGATTGCTGGGTCTGATGGCAGCTGCATCCAATGTGAATACTATTGGCCTGCTGTACATGAGACCCATACAGTGGTGGCTCACTTCCAAGGTGTTATCCCTGAGGGGAAACCCACTTCGCATGCTAAAGGTCACATGTTGACATCCTGTTGAGGCAGGGGCCAAGGCCCGGGGGAATGGCGGCTTCACACCGAGGTGATGAAGCAGAGTTGGAGAGGTTGGCCAGACTCGGGTGGATATGTTTGTGACTCGAGAGACATCGCACTGTCCCCTCTGGCTTCCTCTGACTTTTCCAGCTCCATTGGGGCTGGACGCCATGGTACAGACTTGCTTCATCTGTACATTTTTGCCCCGATTGCTCTGCTCTCTGTAGTTCTGGAGAGAGTGCGCTGGGACGGATTCCGGCTGCTGTTAGTAGCCCCGTTCTGGCTGGGCTGGGTATGGTTCCTGGGCCCGATTTCTCTTTTTGACAGCACTCCAAGTGAGGTTCCCATCAGAAGAGATCTCCTCTCACAGGTGAAGCTTATGTTAAGCGGTAATCAGGATGCTATCCTAAGCCTCGAGTCTTCTGATCTCCCCTCGCTCCTCCTAAATTTGGCCATTGGATGGGTTGTCCGCGATTACTGTCAGGCTCCTGTCCCCTTCTCTTGCTTTAGCTGTGCTCTACCACACTAGGCAGAGATTTGAAAGTCTGGTGGCGTGAGCATTTTCGTTCCCCAATCATTCTCGACGCAGCTCAAGTTCCTGAAGAGGAACGTCTAAGGTTACGTATGTAACCCTGGTTCCTCGAAGGAACGAGACGCTGCATCGCAGTGCCACACTTCCGGCATCTCTGGCCGGCACTTGCTTCATCCTTTGAGGCTGATCACCGGCTTCGCCGCTCATGCTTTTATGCTTCCTGGTCTCTGACGTCACGCGCCTATGACGTCACACCCTTCCATTGGACTGATTACACACGTTCTTCAGAGACGTCACGCTGGAGGCGTTTCCCTAATCATTCTCCACACAGCGTCTTGTTCCTTCGAGGAATCAGGCTTACATACGTAACCTAGACGTTTCCTTATTAACTTCCTTCATTCTTTATAAATTCATTTTCACAATTAATTTTACATCATTTGCTTTTTTTCACATGTATATTTGTAGGCAGTGTCTATTCAAACATGAGTTCAAACTCATGAGTTCAAACATATGAGTTCAAATAGCCAGCTTTTATTTTTTATAAACTCTGCCCACTATTGCTCAGATATTTAACCTTAAACACAAACAGCTCTTCACTTCTAATTACAGTTTGTGTAAATAACATCTACCATTTTCATGCTTTTTAAATGTCTAAATAGTATCTGTCATACTTTTATGTATACATGTACTTTTAGATTTCACAATTTTTAAAATAATAATCATAAAAATTGTGTTTAGAATATAAAAATGCACTGTCATCATTTTATTCCATATAAATTTCATTACATTAATATTGTTAGTGGAAAAATGAAGTAAACTTGTGTGAAAAGTGCGTATAAAGAGACTTTAAAGGACTAAAAGAGGCATACATTTGGCAGACGTCCACACATGCTCCATAAACAGTGATCAACCATTGCTTTTCTTATGAATTGAGCTGCATTCGGTTCTTCTCCAATTTCTGAATCATTTAAACAGGAAACTAAGACAGAATATCAACTGTAAACGTAAGTATATTTACCACATAACAGCTTATTATTTAGCACCTAAATCTGCTCTTGATTTAGAGGTTCAACTTCTAGAAATATATATATATTTCTACTAGTGTATGATCTATACACTTTGAGATGATCTCTGACTGTGACAAACACACAGTAACAGCTGTTTAAGTCAGTTAAACACACACCTCCATCATGTTTACCACATCATGTCTGTCACTGGCCCCCAACACATACTGAATCATTGACTCACTTCTTAATGGAAACATGTTGTGCAATCAAACTACTGCTCTGCAAAAATAACTTTTGTTCCATCCAATTGAGATTGTATCATTTTAACAGCTATAAATATATATGATATTTATAGACAGCACAGCAGATAATTGAACAAGAGCTGAAATGTCTGTTGTTTTGTTTCATTGTTTTATCTTTGTCTTATTTAGGTCTACAGTCTTCATACAGTTCATGAACATATTTTCTTCTCAAGACTGCAGTGTGTGTGTCTGACACTCATCAGATCAACATCTCAATACAGGAAGATGTCTGTCAGTCATTTTCATGCTGTGCATGATATCTGAGGCTGAAACTATTTTCATGCTAGAGAATGGGACCGTCACAATAAGTATAAGTTCAGTCTTAGAGGATCTGTACGTGAATATGTATTTGCCCCAAAAAAATCTATTTGCTTATTTGATACAAAATATCTGGAAAATAAATTAAATTTTTATACAGAAGAAAATGAGTTTAAACCTTTGATATTGTCCACCCTGTGTTCCTGTGTCTTGTATTTTGCTCTCCGTGTTCTCCCTGTGACCAAGTTTCACCCATGTTTGATTGTGTCCATTTGGCTCATGTGTGTCTTAGTAATTACTTCACTGAGTTGAGTTCCTGTAACTTAAGCCCTGTGTTTTCCTGTGTCCTGTGATATACGTCAACTGCATGTCCTACATTTGTGTTACCTGTTTTAGTTCATTAAAGTCTTCTTGCTCCACACTACTTCACAGTAGGCATATTGTGACAGATATTCCTAGCTACATACTAGATTATTGATTATTATCAATATAAATAAACAGGGGGTTGTGGTGAAAATAATACAGAAAAGATCCATCAGGGTAAAATGATGCCAGAAATTTTATATATGTGACAATGGACAATAAAACCATAAGTGTAAAAATAAATGATTGTACATCACCTGAAAGCTGAATATATAAGCTTTCCATTGATTTATGGTTTGTTTGGATAGGACAATATCTGGCTGAGATAAAACTATTTGAAAATCTGGAATCTGAGGATGCGAAGAATCTGCTTGTCTTGGACTAAAACAAAACAGGTATAAATTGGTATATAGCTGATGAAGCAGATGGTAAAATATGTTTACTATCATTTGAGGTGCATATCGAGGGGGGAGAACTAGAAGGGCGTAAGTGACATTTCACCAACTTTACAGGCGGGCCAAAACAAAAACCAACAGGCTTAGCAAGTTCAGAATTAAGTCTTTTAGTTTCTAAGGAATAACTCCAAATTATTATTATCTCCATTTCACCCAAAATGTCACTTACGCTCCTCGTTCTCACCCCTCGATATGCAGCTTAGGAATCAACAACTGCAAATCAAATAAAAGTTTTTTTTTTTTTCATTATTTATGATCTATGATTTTTTTTTATGTCAGACAACATTCATTGTTTAAATAATTTTTTTTTGGTCTGATTTCCTTTGCCTCTACTTGATGTAATAGATTTATTTTTAAGAGGGTGAGGAATTAAATTTATGATGCAATTGACATAGTTATAAGTCTTCTGACACAATCATTATGTATGAAAACAGGTTTTATTTATTTTATGCTTCTATTTAGTCTCAAATCATTGATTAATGTCAAATATTTTTGATGCTGGAGTTTTAGGGTGCAAATGTTATTGACAATAACATAACCAGAGAGTTGAGGATGGGAAATTATTACTCTCTTACAGAAATACAATATGTCCCATTTATGGTTAATGTGCAAAATGGTGTTCAGTTACCAAGTTGGTAACTGAAATGGCTGCTCATGCAATGCTCTTGTATTTCCAATAATGTAAGATTGCATGATCTCATTAAATTAATTTATCATGTTTAACGTTTTAGTTTTTTGGCACCCATATCAAGGGATTCAAGTGGCAGAGTTGTATTTGTATCATGTATTTTGTAAATGTGCTTCATGTGCTTTATATGATTGACAGTAGCCTGATGAATAGGGTGAATCATTTTGTTTCTCTATTATTAGCTCTCTGTAGCTACTTGCTTCCTGCTTGTCTTTTCCTGTTACTTACTATATAGTTTCAGCCTCAGATGTAACACCCACAGACCGTTGGCTGAACGTCTGATGCATATGGCACACACTTTAGGAGTGTCGAAGTCATCATCTGATTGGTTGAATTCTACAGGATTTCCATGAGATGTGTGTGTTGTGTTCTTTAACATTCCACCTGGAAACAAAGATGGCATTGCACCAAACCCCCTCACAAAAGAAGAAAGCCGCTGTGTTTAAAACTGTGACGATGATGGCTTATTAGGATCAACTAAACAATATTTGAAATATTTAAAGCTTGCAGCATAGAATCTTTAAAATATGTCAGAGAAATTTACAAACTGGTCTGTTATTTTGATGACATTTGCACGCCCTGAAATGTGATGCTGAATGAAAAGAAATGTGATTGGTTGTTTGACATGTCAGTCAAACGGCCTTGGCCAATGAAAGCTGCTATGAATATCATGCAAGACTACTCATTGTACAACGTGTTTAGCGTCATGAGTACTTGTTATAGTACTTTGATCTTCTGCTTCTCACATGAATACACTCCAAAAGTCATGGAAAATTATTTTTTTTAATTTAAATCAGATTTGTTTATTCAAAACTTTGGATAAAATTCGCTCAATGAATGAAAACACAAATAATGTTGCTTTGCCATTTACCAAACTATTGTAAAAAAAAAAAAAAAAAAAGTTATAACATGTCATTCTTTTGAATATTTTATTCAAATACTTTATTCTGAGTGTGTGTTTTGTGTATATCACTGAATTGTTACCAACTCTGGTATTCCTGTTATAGTATGTCAAGCACATGGATGATGGTGTGAAGTTATACAAGTTATTTCCCAAGTAAATCCAGTCACCTACAAACTCCAACTCCCCTCACAGTACAGAATTCATCCCACGTTTCACGTTTCTCTGCTAAAACATCACCATTACCCTGTCTCTCTCCCTACAGAGCCTGGCCAGACGGAGGAACCCCTTCTTCCCTCGATCCTAGACGAGGGCTCAGTCAACAAGGTGAAGGAGATTCTGCAGTCCTGGGTGCCATGGTGGTCAGCTGGAAGAGCTCGTAGACTGGGAAGGATATGGACCCAAGGAACGCTCATGGGTATGTAGCACCGATATATAAGACCCCGCCTTATTGTATGAGTTCCATGCTGTCCATCCCGATCTTCCGGCACCTCGGGGCAGAGGTAGACCACTACGACGTTGGGGTATTCGCCCCTCAGGAGCGGGCTGTGGAGGAAGGGGTACTTTGATAGATCAACCAGGCTCCACCACCACCCAATCACAGCGATCCCTATCATCTGAGTACTGAGCACTTGCACCCATCAGCACCTCTTCAACAGGCCTGTACATAAGCACACACCTCAGACACCCTGATTGTCTGATCTCATACACACAGAGGACTCTCTGACTTTGCTATCACCAAGACAGTGTTTGTGGGGGAAACGTTTACACTTCACTGCAACAAAACTGTGGGAGATCAAACTATCACATTGAGATTAAACAACACCATTATTTTCAGTCATGATTCCTACAGTAACACTGAGAAACTTCAGCTCAAACAGGATTCACATCAACCCAGCAGCTCCAAGACAATTAACAATACATCAAATACAAGTGTCTGATGCAGGAAACAACAACTGTTTCCCAGCAACAATGGTATAGACATTAACAATAGCAGGTTATTACTTGACTTGAATGTGTCTATTTAAGCAGTTCAGCATCTATGAGTATGTTTGTAGTGCTGGTTGATTGATATCATGAGTGTTTGACTCTTTTGTGTCAGTTAGAAAGCAAATGCCATTGTACTTTATCATCATCATCATCATCATCATCATCTCATGTTCTAAGGTCATTATGATCTGTCTGATCATCAGTATCTGCATTCACAGGTTAAGAGAGTATTTTATTGTATTTTGGTGGTGTTTAAGAATATGCTTCAAAAAATTCCAAGCATCCAAACATCACTCCATTTTTATAATATTCATACAATGGTTCTTCTGGCAACTCCAGCCAACTTATAATTGTTAAAATGGACAGATTTTTCACAGTGTGGCATTTAAAGTTGAGCTGTAGTTTAGTTAAATTATGTAAAATTATATGTAAAAAAAATGTTTAATATTGTGTATTGAAGATAGCAATGAACTTAGTCCTAATGTGATGGAAATGATACTGGTTAAAATTATCTTGTCAGAAGTTTATGTCGTGTGTGTTGCATCTGTGTGTTGAACATTGTAGGTGGATTAGAGTGTGAAAAGAGTGTTTTTAAGAGGTGGTTAAGTGTGGTTTTGCTGTTATTGATTAGATGTACATCTTACATCATTAATTAGTTTGAAGCACATATTACATTTTTGACTCATCAGAGTCAGGCTTTAACTGCAGCACAAACTGTGTGCATTGGTCTGAGATTCTTGGCGAGTGGCACTTTACACTATTGGAGATGAGGAGAACTTTTGGTTCACAGAAGTTTCTGTGTGTGTTGCATCTGTGTGTTGAACATTGTGGGTGGATAAGTCAGAGTGTGAAAAGAGTGTTTTTAAGAGGTGGTTAAGTGTGGTTATGCTGTTACTGTTTAGATGTACATTCATATTATCACAATGAGCAGAGCTGCATTCTGTGATGTTCAAAATCTTCCTCACTTAACAGGAAACTAAAGCAGATAAAGATTAGCTCTGATCTCTGAGAAACAGACCAGGAATGTTTAAGTATATTTACTAAACAAAATGTTATTATTCAGAACATATGATATCTATCCTTAAATTATCTGAGTGAGAAGTTCAAATCTTGCAGTGCTTTTTCACAAGTTTTCTTTGTCTTACTACTTGTGTATGATCTGTACAGATGAAGATGATCTCACAATGACAGCCTGTGAAAGTCAGTTGCTAAACTTGTCACCCCCACACCTACAGCTCCATCACATTTAACACATTATGACTGTTCACTGGCCTCCAACAGCAGCTTTCACTGCAAAACACAACAAATATCACACAATGTTGTTAAATCACTTATGTACATCTTAATAATAATGGTGGTTTTTTTTATTAATGAATTATATGATCACTTATGTATTGCACAGCACAGCAGATATTTGAAAAGAGTTGAAATGCCTTTTGTTAGTGTTTCATTGTTTAAATCAGGTCTACAGCCTTCACACAGTTCCATGAACATGATCTTTCCTTTTCAAGGCATCAGGGTGTCTGACATTCATCAGATGTTCACCATCTCAATACAGGAAGATGTTGTAACTTTGATGTCTCAGAGGATCTGTTTGTACTGTATTAGTACATGTGTATTTGTCCCCAAAAATGTTGTTTGATTGTTTTATTTTAAATGTTAAACAAATAAATGGGCCAGGCACATTGTACTGCTTTCATTTTCAGACAGAAGAACACAATTTTAAACTTTAATAGTGCCTAATAACAAGAATACAGAAAAGATCTGACGGGGTAGAGAGTGTCTGCAAGGTGATTTATTACAACGAACTAATTACCAAATTTCAGACTATTATATTTTACATATTGCTTTTGTGACTATAGTCGGAACAGACTTCACTAGTTGCTATCATAAAAATGGAGAGTACAGTACATGGTTGTGACAGACTTCCCTTATCACCTCCACTTATAATAAAATAAGCAGAGTGAAAAGTGCTGCCTGTCATGCCATTCACAAAAGTTTATTGGCACTCAGCCACTTAAGACCTAAGATTGTAAACATAGTTTTTTCGCCATTGTTGGTATATGTGACGAGTGGGGCGGGCCGAGAGCCGTGGGGACAGAGCGAGGCCAGTGGAGTGATTGGAAATTGAGCGACACCTGCTCCACTAACCGGTCTCGCATCCCACGGAGGAGATCGGAAGGATACAAAAGAGGAGCGACGACAGTGAAGGACGAGAGAGGACCAGGCCCGGGTTTTATTTTGTTTTTGTTTTTTATTCATCCATGAGGGGCTGTCACACTGTTTTGGTGTATATTTTATTATTAAAGCTTTATTTGAATGTCTGCCGGTTCCCTTCTCCTTCTTCTTGAGATTATGAAGTTTTATAGCTGTTACACTGGTGCCAAAACCCGGGAGGAAGGAGGGATGCGCTGCCGAAGATCCCTTGCCACTGGGGTGAATCTGTGTGCCATCGAGCAGGGCGAGGAAGTGTGCCGCTATGGATGCTCTAGGCGTTTGGCTGGAGTGAGGTGCCGGGGATAGACGAACTCACTGCCGGCCGCCCGGGATGTGGAGGGGTGGCTGCTGTCCATGAGGGAGTGGAGGAGTCTGCGCCATTCGCCAGGGGGCCAGAGCCTGCTCCCGTCCACCAAAAATTGGGATGAGCAGGGAATAAAGAAGCGCAGTCTCGTGGGTGCTATTACTAGTTACTATTTGTAACACATGGACAGAAAGTCATATTTCAACAATTTTATTATAAAAGCAGATATATCTGTAAATCTGGTGAGAGGCAGGTGAGAGAGTCCAGAGGAACCGTTGAGCAGGGATTGATGACTGGATTGGATAGAGGCTTACTCTGTAAGGCCGGTGGGGTGCCCAGAATGGAGGATCCATTGCACACACCATTGTGGTAAGACTGGAGAGGAGATCTTGCAAGAGGGATCGCTGGAGGCATGATGGAGGAACACAGGAGTTAGTTTGAGAGTCAATGCATGTAGCTAGAGACTGGAGGGGTTTTGTATAGTAGCTACGAGATCAGACAAATAAACGTTATTGAGGTGTGTGCTTATATGTGGTGGTGAGCTGATGAGATAATTATGATCAGCTGCTGCTGATTAGTACTCAGGTGAGGTGATGCGTGGCGATTGGCTGAGTGGTGAGCCTGACTGACTTGTGACAGTAACCCTTTCTCCAGAGCCCCCTCCTAATGGCCAAACACCCCGGCGACGTGGTGGTCTCCCTCTGCCCCGAGGACCTGGATGATCTGGATGTGCTGTGTGGAATTCCTCTAGGAGTGTGGGATCAAGAATATCATCTCTTGGAACCCAGGAGTTCTCTTCTGGGCCATATCCTTCCCAGTCCACTAGATACTCCAGTCTGACACCACGCCGCCGGGATTCCAGAATCATCTTGACCTTGTAGATGGATCCTTCCTCCAGAATTCAATTCAATTCAATTCAAGTTTATTTGTATAGCGCTTTTTACAAAATAAATCGTTACAAAGCAACTTTACAGAAAATTATGTTTCTACAATATTTAGTAGTAGCTAGTAGTTTGTGCACATTTGACAGGATTTTAGAAAAAATAAAAATAATAATAATAATACAAGACGTAGTCTAGCTAGACGATGAACTATCAATATTATTAATTAAGTTATTATATGATTCAGTCACACATTTAGCAATAATTGTTAGTTCTGTTTGTTGATTCAAGGTTAGCATCATCTGGGGTCCTCTGAGGGTCAGAATCATCTCTTCTCAGGTGTTCTGGATCCAGACTGGAGCTTGTATAAATCCTAGTTACCACGCGATGTAAATCCCGTGGCGAAACATAGAAACAAAATACAGACATCATTAGCATAGCTGCTGATCCAACAAAGTAAAATTAGTTTAACCCAAGCTAAAGAATAAAAATGCACCTTTGAACAGATGCAACTACACTCACAATTAAAAAGATACATTATTCGAATGCTTGGCGAAAGAGATGTGTTTTTAATCTAGATTTAAACAGAGAGAGTGTGTCTGAACCCCGAACATTATCAGGAAGGCTATTCCAGAGTTTGGGAGCCAAATGTGAGAAAGCTCTACCTCCTTTAGTGGACTTTGCTATCCTAGGAACGACCAAAAGTCCAGCGTTTTGTGACCTTAGGGTGCGTGATGGGTTGTAACGTGGTAGAAGGCTAGTTAGGTACGCTGGAGCTAAACCATTTAGGGCCTTATAGGTAAGTAATGATAATTTGTAACTGATACGGAACTTAATAGGTAGCCAGTGCAGAGACTGTAAAATTGGGGTAATATGATCATATTTTCTTGACCTGGTAAGGACTCTAGCTGCTGCATTTTGGACTACCTGTAGCTTGTTTATTGACGAAGCAGGACAACCACGTAGAAGTGCATTACAATAGTCCAGTCTAGAGGTCATGAATGCATGAACTAGCTTTTCTGCATCAGAAACAGATAACATGTTTCGTAGCTTGGCAATGTTTCTAAGATGGAAGAATGCAGTTTTTGTAACATTGGAAATATGATTTTCAAAAGACAAATTGCTGTCTAATATAACACCCAGATTTCTGACTGTAGAGGAAGTAACAGTACATCCGTCTAGTTGCAGATTGTAATCTACAATATTCTGTGTAGTGTTTTTTGGTCCAATAATTAGTATCTCTGTCTTATCCGAATTTAATTGGAGAAAATTGTGTGTCATCCAATCTTTTACATTTTTAACACACTCTGTTAGCTTAGATAATTGGGAAGTTTCATCTGGTCTCGTTGAGATATATAGCTGAGTATCATCAGCATAACAGTGGAAGCTAATTCCGTATTTTCTAATAATATTACCAAGGGGCAACATATATATTGAAAATAGAAGGGGACCTAGGACGGATCCTTGTGGCACTCCATATTTTACTGATGATAAATGAAATGACTCCCCATTTAAGTTAACAAAATGGTAGCGATCGGACAGGTAGGATCTAAACCATCTTAGAGCCTGCCCTTGAATACCTGTATGGTTTTGTAATCGATCTATGAGTATGTCATGATCTATGGTGTCGAACGCAGCACTAAGATCAAGTAAGACTAGAAATGAGATGCAGCCTTGATCTGACGCAAGGAGCAGGTCATTTGTAATTTTAACAAGTGCAGTTTCTGTGCTATGGTGGGGCCTAAAACCGTGAAATTCTTCATACAGATCATTTTTATGCAGGAAGGTGCTCAATTGAGCAGACACAACTTTCTCTTAAATTTTAGACATAAATGGAAGATTTGAAATAGGCCTATAATTTGCCAGTACAATAGGATCTAGTTTTGGTTTCTTAATAAGAGGCTTGATAACTGCCAGCTTGAATGGTTTTGGGACGTGTCCTAAAGATAACGACGAGTTAATGATATTGAGAAGCGGTTCTTCGGCTACAGGTAACAGCTCTTTCAGTAATTTAGAGGGTACAGGATCTAATAAACATGTTGTTGGTTTAGATACAGTGATAAGTTTATTTAGCTCTTCCTGTCCTATGGTTGTAATTCTAAAATTCTAAAATTTAGAATTCTACCCTAAATTCTAAAAACTTCTAAGTTAGTTTTTCTCCATTTGCGTTCAAGACTACGAGTTAATTTCTTGAGAGAGTGAGTATTACTGTTATACCATGGTACAGTACGTTTTTGTCTAACTTTTTTCAATTTGATTGGGGCAACAGCTTCTAATGTATTAGAGAAAATAGTGCCCATGTTGTCAGTAATTTCATCTAATTCGTGTGTATTTTTGGGTACAATTAGCAGTTGAGATAGATCAGGCAGGTTATTTGCGAATCTTTCTTTGGTGGCTGGAAGAATAGTTCTGCCCAGACGGTATCGCTGCGATATACAGTTAATATCAGTTATACGCAGCATGCACGATACAAGGAAATGGTCTGTAATATCATCACTTTGAGGTACAATATCTATAGAAGAAAAAAGGATTCCATGCGCTATAATTAAATCTAGTGTATGATTAAAACGATGAGTGGGCCCGGTGACATTTTGCTTGACTCCAAAGGAGTTTATTAGGTCAGTAAACGCAAGTCCTAATGTATCATTTGCATTATCAACGTGAATATTAAAATCTCCCATGATTAGCGCCTTATCAACTGTAACTAGAAGGTCTGAGAGGAAATCTGCAAATTCTTTTAGGAATTCTGTATACGGCCCTGGTGGTCTATACACAGTAGCCAGAGCAAGAGATACATTAGATTTCTTTTGCATGTCTGACAGCGTAACATTTAGCAGAAGTATTTCAAAAGAGTTAAACCTGTATCCTGTTTTCTGGGTAACATTGAGAATATAACTATATATTGTTGCAACACCCCCGCCACGACCAGTCTGACCAGTTTTTCTAGATTCTACATTATATTTATATTTTGACCTCACTATTCGGGGAACAGACACAGTCTTAATAGGTTTTACAGCGCAAGAACCTTTAGCATTTAAGCGGTTGGAACAAAACTCATCATAATGGTTATTTGAGAATTGTCTTACTAGTCACATGGAGCGAAGTGTCCTGGAGATGTTGTCAGAGAGAAGCTCCGCTCCAATTCTGCTGGGGTGTAATCCATCAGCGCGAAACAGTCTAGGACGCTCCCAGAAAAGATTCCAGTTATTAAAAAATAGCAGTTTCTGTTCTTTACACCATGACAACAACCATTCATTTAAAGCAAAAAGTCTACTGAACCTTTCGTGTCCTCGTCGATACGTGGGCAGTGGTCCTGACATGACGATCGTCGCCGCGGGCGTCGTGCTGCGAACCGTCTCGATCAGGCTGCTGAAGTCCCTCTTCAGCGTCTCCGTCTGCCGCAGCATGGTGTCGTTAACCCCGGCGTGAAGCACGACCGCTCTGGGGCTCTCGCCGTCCTTCAGGATCACGGGTATCTGCGCAGAAACATCGAGAACACGAGCACCAGGCAAACAATGAGTGTGCACTTTACCTTCGGCTAACGTAGCACTTACGTGTCGGACGATGGAGTCTCCGATGATCACAGCGTCGCGTTCTGTCTCGCGGAGGGGAGCGAAGCGGTTCTGGATGGAGATCTCGAAGGTAGGAGGGGGAGAAGTCGTCGCCTGGGACCCAGCTCGCGTCCTCCGCTGTGGATGCACCCAGGGTCCGTGGTGTCCCGGCGTCGCAGTGAAGGACATCTGGGAAGATCGCGTCCTGGGTGCACCGGGCCTGCGCAGAGAAACACACGGAGTAGACGTGGTGGGACTGTTAACAGCACGCTGTATACTTACCCCGGACTTGTGAGCGTCAGCCCTGGATGATTCCAGCGCAGCTCTCCGCTCTCTCAGCTGGGCCTGCCTATGTTCCAGGTCGCGAATCTGCTTCCCCACGGCCTCGAGCTCGAGCTGCACAGAGTGGAGACATTCATCCGCCATTAAAGCAAGTAACAGTGAGGTCAGCAGTGGTAATGTGTGAGAATAGAGTATTAGCAATGTAAGCGCAGTTAGCAGCAACCACGCTTGCTGATGCTAACTGGCTAAAAGCTAATAGCGGACCCGGGAGATCAAAATAAAACTAGTGATAGTGAGGCACTCTGATTGTTTTTGTTGTAGAATACAATAGAGGATATATTCACGCGTTATATAAACGGAAACAATGATGTATAAAATTGGTTTTTAAGTTAAAAATAGTCAATGAAAAGAATATAGTGACGGAGCTCAAACGCAGTACAGCCGTCAACGACAAGCAGGAAGTTTTAGTAGTACTTCTGATGCATTCTGATGCCTCCAGAAGCAATGGTTCCTCTGTCCGCTCATGGGATGAATTCTGTATTGTGGAGGATGTTGGAGTTTGTAAGTGATGGTATTGATCTGTTCCAGAATGGTGAAGGGGCTAACAAGTCTGGGACTGAGTTTCTGGCAGGGCAGGCACAGCCATACCTTATGTCCAGGTTGGTGAGTAGATGTGGGTGCTCTGCAAAGGTCGGCTGCCATCTACTGTCTACGCACTGCCCGTTGGAGATGATGGTGAGCATTGTCCCAGACTCTCTCACTCTCCCGGAACCAGTAATCCACTGCGGTCTCCTGACCAGGGGAAGAGGGCTGGTACCCGAGTACACACTGGAATGGTGTAAGACCCATGGATGTTGATTAAGTGAGTTCTGGGCATACTTGGCCCAGCCCAGGAACTGGTTCCAGGAGTTCTGGTGGCCATGGCAGAAGTTCCTGAGTAATCATCCTACCTCTTGTATCTTTCGCTCCATTTGGCCATTGGATTGAGGGTGGTACCAAGAGGAGAGGCTTACGTTCACACTTAGGAGGGAGAAAAAGGCCTTCCATACCCGGGAAATGAACTGGGGTCCTTGGTCCGACACAATGCCCTCGGGGAGGCCGAACTGGTGAAACACCCAATTAAAGAGGAGTTCTGCTGTCTCCAAGGATTTGGGTAGACCCTGTAGGGGGATGAGAAGGCAGAATTTAGAGAAACTATCGACTATTACCAGGATACAGGTGTTAACGTCAGGGGGAGGCAGATCAGTAATGAAATGAACCAGAAAATCTGAGCATATCACACCAGTCCTCAGGTCCTTACACTGGCTTCCAGTTACATTTAAGCTTGAAGTACTTTTACTCGTATATAAGTCACTAAATGACCTAGGACTGAAATACATTGCAGATATGCTAACTGAATATAAACCTAACAGAGCACTCAAATCACTAGGATCGAGTCAGTTAGAAATACCAAGGGTTCACACAAAACAAGTCCGCCTTTAGTTACTATGCTGCCCGCAGTTGGATTCAGCTTCCAGAAGAGATCATATGTGCTAAAACACTAGTAATATTTAAATCTAGATGTGACATTTAAATCACAGTTTAGCTGTGCATTTATAGAATGAGCACTGTGCGATGTCCGAACTGATTGCACTATATTTTCACCGTTTTTTTTTATGTAAAATCATTTTCTAACTGTTTTTAAATTCATTTTAAGTAAATATTTTAATCTTTTTAAAAGTTTTAAAATTGCTTGTTTTATTTTTGTTAATATTTTTTACTTCATGATTATTTTACTTTATTTTATGTAAAGCAATTTTACTTACCATTGTGTACGAAATGTGCTATATAAATAAACTTGCCTTGCCTTGGCTCGTGATGGTGCTGTAGTTCTTTATGAATCGGCGGTAGAAATTGGCAAAACCTAGGAAGCATTGGTGTTCTTTGATTGTGGATGGTTGTGGCCAGGAGGTGATTGCTTCTATCTTGCTCTCATCCATGTGGATTCCCATCTCACCGATTACATAACCCAGGAAGTGCACTGAGGAATGGTGAAAGGAACATTTTTTGGCCTTTAGGAAGAGTTGGAACTGTCAGAAGCTGGATAGGACGGTCCTTACATTCAAACGATGTTCTTCAAGGCTCCGGAGTAAATGAGGATGTTGTCAATATACACAATGACAAAGTGGTTGAGATACTCCCGGAGCAATGCATGCATGAAGTCCTGGAAGATGAATCATGAATGCCATCTTCTATGCATCTCCCTTGCATATGTGGATGAGATTATATGCACTGCATAAGTCTAGTTTGAAGAATATGGGGGCTCCTCAAAGTTGTTCAAGTGCAGCTGGAACGAGGGGAAGAGGATACCGGAACTTGACAGTAATCTGGTTAAGTGCACGATAGTCTACACAGGACCGCAAGCCTCCATCCTTCTTCACCACGAAAAAAAAGCGCGAAGCGACAGGGGAGTTGGATGGGACAATGAAAGGTGAGGTGGTGCATTGTGATTGGCTGAGTGGTGAGCCTGACCAACTTGTAACACTATTAAGATTCTTAATATTTCAGGTTAGTAATGTCAAAATTAAAAGAAATCATAAAATATTCAGTTGACTGACTAAAATGTCAGATGGAGATAATAGATGGAGTGTGATTCTACAAATGTGGAAGCAAAATTTCCAGGACCTGTGCATGACTCTCAGAATTTTCTGAGTCACGTTTATGCACATTATTTGAATGTGGTAAGGGAAATATAAATTTCAAGCTCACTGTATTACAAACACTTATGCTGGGCAGAATAAACTTTGCCCAGCATTACTTTGTAACGAGTTACCCACAACACTGTTCATGACTCAAAATACGCAGTTTTTATTACTTTTTTAATTACTTTTTTCCTGAAATTTGTAACTTAACGCGTTAGTTTCGTGCGTAAGTAATCAGTAACTTCGTTATTTAAAAGAAAAAAGTAATCCGTTATTTTAAGGAAAGGAAAATCCCGACTGCAGCCTGCTTTTTGTCAGACAGTAGTCCTAGGTCTACTGTGCCAACTGCGGATGTACAGTATCAGCGGAGCCGAAGCTCTGTGATCGTAAAGTCAATGGCTGTGAAGCGTCTGTGCCCTGCGCCTGACCCTGTGTGTGTGTGTTTTTTTTTTTTTTTTGAACTCCCGGCAAGATGGCAAAGAAGACAGCGTTTGGTTTATGGAAGTACGCACATTATTTTCAATTTGTCAACGAAAAAGAAAAGAACATAACGGTAAAATGCACACTCTGCTTCTGTCGATCGCCAAAAATTCTACCTCAAATTTAACGCTACGTTTTAATCACTACTTTGAAGAGTAAATGTAAGAGGACTGTGTTAAAGCAAATTTAGACTTGTGGCTGTGAGTGACACTTTAATAATAATTAGTTCAGCTATTAAGCGATTTGTCATTTGCCTGTGTGGCAGTGAAGGATTTAATTCGGTTTGTTATCATTTTTGTTTGACAGGCAGCTGTTAATTTCTGTTAGATCATTGGCTGGCTGGTTGTTCATCATTTCTAAATGGATTTAAATCTGCAAGCCTGTTTAAGGTTGTGTTTACAAGTAAGCATACTTGTACTTTGATAACTGCATTATTTAAAGTTAAAGAAAAATCAGGAGTTATCTTGTGGTGCTCATAATATACAGTAGCCTAGGCTACCCGGGCTGGGTAACGTTAGGTGCGAATTTTGATTAATAATATGTTCTGTGATAATAAATAAATAAAACACCATGTGAAATAGCTGATTGCTGACTGTCTTTCCTGTTATTGTTATCCTGCAGTGTTAATTTAGTCGGATGACTGACGTTATTCATTGTCGGGAGTCAAGACTTCTAGGTGCATTTAAAGGGGCCGGGGGCTGTGTCTGTCATGTGTGAGCCGCTGCAAACGGCTTTTAATTTTTGGTAACGCATGAGTACTCTAACGCGTTACTTTTATGAATAGGTAACGCTGTATCATAACTGATTACTTTTAATTGATGGTAACGTTGTAACCTAACTAACTACTTTCCAAAGTAACTATACCCAACACTGGTCATGAAACATTATTAATTGAATCACCAGAAGAACAGTCATGGCAAGGGAAAAGTCACCCTTAAGTTTTCAAAAATAATTATTAACACACATGATTTCTGACATATATAATAGTTCAGTAGCATTATAACATGTGTGTGTTTTTGAAGCTGAGGAGGGCAATATTTATATATAGAAGGTTCACAGTGTCATTCATGCAAACACTAAACCCCATCATGGTGACACACATGTGATGTGACATGAGCCCTGATACTCAATTTCTTATAGGCTGTCCGTTGCCAAACCTCCAGCACAGATAAATAAACACCGCTCCGTTTCACACTGAACAAACTTAGCACCGCAATGCGTGGTTAACACCACAAACTAGAGCAGGGTTTCATAACCCTGGTAAAAAAGCAGTGCTAACACCGCTTTCAAATTATATGTGTGAAATGTTTCCTTACCTGGTTTTAAATGCGGTGTTTTGGAATGACGATAGTGTGCAGTGTGAAAAGCCATATAGTGTGCTTTTCTATTTGGGTAATTGTTATATTATGCTTGATATGCATTCATATTATTATTTTGATTTTATATACTGTTAATATTACATTATGTAAACTGTAATGGTGTTCTTTTTGTAAGACTTTTAACCTCAAAGGGAACTAAACTCTGCACTGCAGAGGCACATGACACTTCTGCTCTGTGGTTGAGGTGTAAAATAGTTTCCAGTCAACATATTGTACTATCATAGTATAACTAGGCCACTGCTGTTCTGCTTTTGTTCCGTAAAATTATTTGAATTGTTGTTGTTCACAAGCAACTCAGTGAATATATGATGTTATATTTTATCAGCTTGCAATCACATAAACACACAAAACGAGTAGTTTAGCACCAACTCTGCACATGGCCAATATTCAGAACAACCGTAAGCATAAACAAAATCTACTTTCATCTTTTAATATTAAGGGACATTGTTGCTATTTCCAGGAATTTTAAAAAAATAATCAATGTTAACTTTACTTAAACTCAGAAAAGAGTTAAGATTGAGAGACTTATTTTCAGAGTTGTGTGCAATATGCATAAGTCGTTTGGTGAGCAGCAGAGGTGGGTAGAGTACCCAAAAACTTTACTCAAGTAAAAGTAAAAGTACTTCTAGAAATATTTACTCAAGTAAAAGTAAAAGTACTAGTCTTGAATAGTTACTTGAGTAAGAGTAAAAGAGTATCGGATTAAAAATCTACTCAAGTAGTTAGTTACTAGTTACTTTGGATTCATATCCCATATAAAGGATATTTAGAGTTGGATGTGGAAGTACTTGGTAGAACCTTGTCTCGAATGGGCATTTTGGTGGTACGAGATCCCCCTGATGTACAGACTCAGACAAGAAAACGTAATATTCCTGGTCTGTTGGGAATGAATATTCTGCAAAGTTGTTACCAAGAGCTGTTTAGTCAGCATGGCATTGCGTTATTTCATTCCCCACCAGCTGTACCTGATGTGCTGAAAAATGCTATGTCCGAATGTCAGGTTCTTGAACGTTTAACTGATTCAGAATTTATCGGTAGTGTCTCAATTCCCCCAGGTCCCTCCATTTGTGTTCCCTCTGGGTCATTTAAGCTAGTCCCAGCCTTGTGCAGACAGGGAGTTGGTTCACTTATTCCTGCTGCATTTTTAGAACCCCCAGGTATAGGCGACTGGCAACTACCTGCAGACCTCCTGATTCCATCATCCTTGGTAACTATTGTTGAGGGAACGGTCTATGTCCCTTGGTTAATATAGGTTCTCAGGACAGGTGGTTAAGACCCCGTACTTTTTTAGGTAGACTTCAAATGGTTAGTGTATGTCCCCATAATCAATCTCTAATTTTTGGCAGCGAAGAGAGTTGTGAAAGTCCTACTGTGTTCATTCAGTCAGCTGAAGTAGTGAATCGCACCGTCCCTGGTCTGGCCAATATATCATGGCCTAATCTAGAAGAGGCAGAACAGGAAGAGGCTAAGGCTTTGTTGGAGAAGTATAGTGTGGTTTTCAGTCAGAATGAAGGGGATTTAGGATGCACAAACTTGATAGAGCATGAGATCCCCTTGTTAGATAATGCACCTATTCGCCAACATTATAGACGACTTCCTCCCTCCCAGTAGGATCTTGTGAAGGCTCATATCCAAGATTTGGTAGAGCAGGGGGTAGTGCGGGTGAGTTGTAGCCCCTTCTCCTCCCCCATTGTGGTGGTCAAGAAGAAGGATGGGTCAATACGCCTGTGCGTGGATTATCGCCAATTAAATGCGAAGACCAGGAAGGATGCGTTCCCCCTTCCACACATAGAGGAATCTTTAGACGCTCTGACTGGTGCTTGCATGTTTTCTACATTGGATTTGGCGAGTGGTTACAACCAGGTCCCTGTAGCCGAGAAGGATCAAGCTAAGACCGCTTTCTGTACACCTTTTGGTCTGTTTGAATTTCAGCGTATGCCATTCGGCCTTTGTAATGCACCAGGAACATTCCAGAGATTGATGGAGCGCATCTTTGGAGATGAACGATTTCACTCCCTCCTCTTATATTTGGATGATGTGGTTGTGTTTTCTTCATCATTTCAGAATCATCTGGAGCGGTTGGAGCTAGTGCTACACCGGTTGCAACAGAATGGCCTGAAACTTAAACTCACAGGCATTCCATCTGCTTAAGGAGAAATTGGTTGGGGCCCCAGTATTGGGGTATGCAGATTTTACCAGACCATTTGTTCTAGAAGTGGATGCTAGCAATCTGGGGCTGGGGGCAGTCCTGTCCCAGGAACAGGGAGGAGGGCAACGTCGGCCACTCGCATATGCAAGCCGTGGGCTTAGACCTACTGAAAGGAATATGACAAATTATTCCGCTATGAAATTAGAGCTGCTTGCACTTAAATGGGCGGTAACAGAAAAATTTAGAATTTCTTCTTGGCCCTAAATTTATAGTCCTCACAGACAACAACCCTCTTTGTTATCTCCGTACAGCTAAATTGGGTGCTGTTGAACAACGCTGGGCATCACACCTGGCACTTTTTGATTTCACTCTGATGTACAGACCTGGGGCCTCTAATAGAAATGCAGATGCACTCTCTCGCTTGCCTCCTGCCCCGCTGCCAAGTTCTATGGGAGAAGTCGCTCTTGGTATCACAGTTCCTGAAGAGGTTGAACAAGCTTGCATTAAACACCATCAGCAGTGTTCTGCTTTTACATCTATTATTGAGGCCACTCCAGCAAGAGGTAAAGCCGTCCTGCAAGTGTTACAGGCTGAAGACGCAGTGATACAGGCTTTCTTGGTGTATTGGAAACGTGGTGGGGTCCCCTCAGCTTTGGAGCGGGCCAAGGAATCTCCAGCAGTCCTGGAAATGGTTCGCCAGTGGAATAGAATCCAAGAACAGCAGGGAGTATTGTATCGACGAAGTCATGTCCCAGGGGGTCGAGAGGAAGTGTTACAGCTGTTGTTACCACAGAGGCTGAGAAATGAAGTACTGACTAATCTTCATGACAATCATGGTCATCAAGGGGTGGAACGTACTACCACCCTTTAACGTCAACGCTGTTACTGGCCCTTTATGCGTCAAGATATTGAACGCTGGTGTCAAGAATGTATTAGGTGCCTGACAGCCAAAGCTGTACAGCCAAAGGTGAGAACTTTTATGGGCAGCCTGCTTGCTTCTAGACCTCTAGAGATTGTGGCCATTGATTTTACCACGCTTGAACGAGCTAGTGATGGTAGAGAGAACCTCCTCGTCGTGACCGATGTATTTTCTAAGTTTTCACAAGCACAAGCACCTACATCTGACCAGAGGGCTGTGATGGTCGCTCGAATTCTTACGGAACAATGGTTTTATACTTATGGTGTTCCAAAACAGATCCATTCAGACCAAGGACGAAACTTTGAGGGAGAGCTACTGAAACGCCTATGTCAGTTGTATGGAATTGAGAAGTCAAGAACTAGCCCTTACCATCCAGAGGGAAATGGGCAATGTGAACGCTTCAACCGGTCATTGCACGATTTGCTGCGCACTTTACCCCCAGAACAGAAAAAGAGATGGCCTCATCATTTGCCTCAGTTGTTGTTTGCCTATAACACCTCAGTGCATAGCTCTACAGGATTCTCTCCCTATGAGTTGATGTTTGGAAGAAGGCCTTTTCTCCCTATAGACTCGCTTCTGGGACAAACTGAGGAGGTGACATCGGGTGGGACAGTAGAAGACTGGGTTCGAGAACATCAGATGCGTTTAACATCAACCTATCTTAAAGCGCGAACTCAATTGGAAGCTGCAGCCGCTTCTCGAGCACAACATCGTTCAGTCTCATTGCCAATTCTGCCGACTGGCTCATTGGTGTACAGGTGAAGTCATCCCCCTGGTCGCCATAAAATCCAAGATCAGTGGGAGCCTGTTGTATATGAAGTAGTGCGATGTCTGGATGAGGTTGGGTCACTATACAAAATCAAGCCCAAGGGTCAGTCTGGTCCAGAGCGGAATATCCATCGACAAGAATTGCGCCCATTGCCAATCCATTTAGGCTCCCCGAACCCATGTGCGATTGAGGTGGAGTTATTGGAAGATGTGCCCAAGGGGGATGTTGTACTCAGCCCTGATCTTAGTACAGACGAGGAATTTGATTTGGGGATGTGTGCCCCGTTGAATTCACATGATTCAGAAGGGCAGAGATGTGTTGCAGCCTCGTTGTTATCTGGGCAATTAAATGAACAACCTTCTTGTCGAAGTTCCGATTCCATGGAATTGAGCCAAGACCTTGAGTGTGGTAGATCGG
The DNA here is from genome assembly GCF_003368295.1 of Carassius auratus. Classification (NCBI taxonomy): domain Eukaryota; kingdom Metazoa; phylum Chordata; class Actinopteri; order Cypriniformes; family Cyprinidae; genus Carassius; species Carassius auratus. The sequence goes on from NC_039276.1 coordinate 15,500,169, forward strand.
GGGAAGAAGAACAAGCATCAATTCAACCAACTCGACGAACCACCCGGTTAACAGCAGGCCAGCACTCTAATCGTTTTCATCTTCCTCGTTCGGTTGTAAGAAATGAGGAGGGTGGGGAGGAGGTTATAACTAACCCTACAGTCAATGCATTACATGCAGTGTTTAGACCCTGGTGTTGACCTTGTTTTGTTTCTGTCCCCGGGACGGTGACATTTTTACGAGGGGGGTGAATGTAAGCGATAGGACATTAGGACCCAGTAGATACCACCTCGAAGCGCGGCATTACTCAGCCAGCTATTTAGGGTGACGTAGTCACAGAGCGATAAGCTAAGCTGGTATTCCAACATAGTGTGTCGGTACAGCGTGGGGAATGAAAGCACCAGGATCGATGGTTTAAACCAGTGCTGTTGTCGTTGCCTGAGGCTGGAGATTGGCCAGTGGACAAAACAGTTGTTCTGGGCAAACTGTTGCAGGTACCAAGTTAGATTTATGAAATGTGGTGAATGATTGTTAAAGCTTGGTATATTGATTTTGTATCTGCTGTCACAGTAACATCGTGAGATTGTGGTGAAGACGCATTGTGCAAACATTTGTTTGCTATTCAGGACGTCCAGTGTCCAGTCACTGTTTTTCCTATTTAGTTTTAGCTATATAAACTGCCTACCATATTTTATACTAGTGTTTGCTGAACGCCCTAGAGGCATGTGAAGAGAGGGGAGAGATATCGGATTGTGTGTTTTACACTGTATGTTTGGTTTTGTTTTGTTTTTTTTTTTTGTTTTTTTTTTACTCTCTCTGATAACTTGTGTATACAATGTGAGGTTCTCTAATTGAAATACTAGGGTGATTGTGTAGTTTTCCAAAGAGACAAAACGCCTGTAGTGGTGTGTGTGTGAAGTGAAGAGGGGATATTGCTGTGAATCACGTGTGATCTATTTAATTGGGTTGTGTTACCTGTGTATTCTTAAATTATTTATTAAGAGTGACATGTGGTGTGCTTTAAATTCTGACACGTCTCAGGAGGGAAACTCCGTGCCTGCCCTTAACCATTTGGTGTTTGGATTGAGGGAAGTTTCATAAAGTATAACAGTTGTCTTTTTAAAGATTGTTTATATAATCTAACAATTGTAAAAATATAAATAAATGTATTTTTTTTCTGACATACCAGCTTCCATCTGCGTCCTTTAATTAGGGTGGCTTGCGTGAAACCAGGTGGCTCTTTTGAGCTGAATATGTTATAATTGGATTTTATTTAATATAGAGAGTGTTAGACTCCTGAAGGCCACATATATATACTGAGCCTATTTTTATTTAGATATATAGATAAAATGTATGTAATGTATCTGTGTGTGTATAAATGTATATATTTCACTCTCAGAAACTTCCCATTAAAATCACTGAAACTGTTAACACTGTGAAATCAATATCTTAATTATAGATTCGTACACACATCTGCACTTTGTCGTTTCTGACGAGAGAATTCGCCAGAAAGAGGTATTCAGTCAGTGAGCGATTGAAGGATGCACCGGCATTTTAGCGATGACTCATCGGAACACCTCTGATTGGCCATTGCATAAAAATGCGTCTGTCTCTGGCTCAGCGACAGCAAGCGACCACAGATCTGAATTTAGCAGCTGATGATATGACTTGCTGAACGTACTCGCACTGGTGTGATTGTATTAAAATTAATAAAACCTTAATCGGCTATTTTTTGTCTTTTGGAAGCTGCATTCAACTTGACTCCCCTCTGTTATAAGCCACACACGTACAACAAACTAATGTCACAGTGGTATCGTGTACTGTAATCGAATGTAGCCCAAGTTAATACCTGTTAAACAGTAGACAGCACACGCGTTCATCTAATAAGGATCTCCATCAAAAGCAAATAATAGCCTTTGCAGATTTGCTTTGAATTCAGTGCAGTTCCATAGCCCCGTTTTCAACGCTGCTGATGTTAAACGTTATAACTCTGAGTGAAGCTCTTCAGACGCTCAGCGCGTGCAGCAGGGAACTGAACGACTCTTTCAAACTGATTCATGTATGGAAGCATATGGGTAGCATTATTCAATTTATTCATGAACCAATTCACTCGTTTGCCAATTGGATTGATCAAGCCTTTGAACAGAATGGACTCAAAAGAATGAATCATGCGCGAATGGGCATCGCCCATTGCCCACAGACGGCGTGTTTGAAATAAACTGAAGCATTTATAACATTTATTGCATTAAGATAAAGTAACGAGTGGAGCATCGCCCACAGTAACGAAGTAAAAGTACAGATTTTTCCCAAAAAATTTACTCAAGTAAGAGTAGCCTATAAAGCACCCATCTTTAAATATACTCTGAAAAGTATTAGTTACCCCAAAAAATTACTCAAGTAAATGTAGCGAAGTAAATGTAACTCGTTACTACCCACCTCTGGTGAGCAGTGCTTCTCTAGTCTAGTGTTAAAGTGTAAATATTGTCTAATTACACTTTGTGCTTTATCTTTTCTTGTCACATGACAAAATTGTATACTTACATAATAGTATTAATATAATTAGTCTACTATTGTTTAGTTTCAGCAAAGCCATTTTAGGGGAACATGACCATGTGAAACAGTCAAACTTATAGCAGAATATCTTCTCTCTGTGCGCTTTAATATGGTGCCATTGAGGTGATATAGTTGGTTCACTTAGTTATGTTGTTGCCACTACATAACTCATGGAAATGTGATATTATGTTTTGCTCTCGAGATGTTATGTTGAGGGAAAGGCATATTTTTCTCTTGGCCACGAGTTTAATGCGTAAACATACCTGCTTGATCATAGCAACCTGTGATTATCAGAGATGGATTCATTAATATTTTATTTTTAAATTAAGAAATTATATTATTTATCATAGAAATTAGTACATTATAAAATTATTATATTAACCATAGGCCTTGGCTACTGGACTGTAATACGTGCAATAGTCAGCATTCAGCTTAAGTTAAATCTGAGAGGAAAAAATGGTTTTAGGTGTTAACTTTTTAAAGATTAAAATAGCGATGTGTCATTAAACGATTACTAAACCAACTGCAATTTTAAATATATTTATATTGTACATGGATAACTTCCAACAGTTGCCACTTGGTCGGGTGTTCTATGTGAACCATGGTTTTACCCCGTCTGTGTCTTTTGCTGTTGGTCTGCTCTTGTTCTGTGGTTTAACGTTTGACAGCAAATAAAGACAGTTATAAACTACTGCAATTAGTAAATGAGAGTACTATTCTAATAATTCTCTAAAAATATAATGCTGGTTTTGTAATTTCATAATCAATAGTATGCTTTTGTTTCTAACTAAAACCATTTTTTTTTCCTTTTCAGATACATCAAGCATCTTTTCTAACATCTAAATGGTGGGACAACCTCCTAGACCTTGTATGTATGTTACAAAGATTGTTTTTTAATTAGGGCTGTCAAATTATTAAAATTTTTTATCAAATTAATCAGAATTTTCAGTGGATTAATCATGATTAATCACTATTTGCAACTACACCTGAATCCTAACCATTTTTTTTTTCTGAAATGCATACCAAAAGATAAATAACAGGACACAGATACATAATTTTCATGTATTGTTTCATCATGTGGTTCTTTTTTTCTGAATTTCAAAAGTTTAACATTTACTTAGATCAAATTTACCTGAGCACTATATCAAACCATGCCATTTAACTACAGATAGTGTAAGAGTTTTAACCAGTGGTTAAATATAGCCACATATCTATGAAATTATGAATAGAGAAATTTGAAAGAATGAACTCAGAAACACAAACATGCGCCACAATCACATAAGCAGCACTCTTGTTTTTGGGAGGTGTTCATTTGCTCTGCCGCAATACTTTAGGATCGATATTTTCACATTCTGAAGGCTTCAAGTGCCAGTAAAACCAAGTAAAAATGCATATGGTTTCCCAAACAGCTGTAATTTTCGCTGCATTGCATGTAGGCGTTCTGCGCATGTGCAGTGTGAAACACAGGACGCTATAACACAGTGATCCTCAAATCTGGCTCGCAAGATCCACTTTCCTGCGAAGTTTAGCTCTAACCCTAATCAAACACGCATGAGTTTGCTAATCAGTGTCTTTAGGATCATTAGTAAATCACAGGCAGGTGTGTTTAATTGGAGTCTGAGCAAAACTCTGCAAGAAACTGGATCTCGCGAGCCAGATTTGAGGATCACTGCAAAAACAGGAAGAAGAAGCTCCAGCGTATCAACTACCAAAGTCGTCTCTGTTTATCGAGCTTGGCATGAATGTATTTGAGAGTAACTGGGGTAAAACCTTAAGCTTCTTTTGTGTTTTCGTTGTGGCACTCGCCGCTGTTTTTTACTATCTTGAGAATTCAGAGATCGACGAGACTTTCCTGACCTGCATAATTTGTCACACTGCGCATGCGTGAAATGCGTTAAAAAATTTGAAGTAATTAACGACAAACAACTAATTAACGTCGTTAACGCACTATTTTTGACAGCCCTATTTTTAATACATAGAAGAATCAATACATCTGATTATGAACAATTAATCTCAGTTTGAATGTTATATGATTCAACATAAAGCATAACATACAGTTAAAAACATATTTAAAACCATATTTTACAGACATGAACAGCCTAATATCATCTTGCAATCAACCATAGTTTCATATAAATTGGACCTATGCAGTTATTTCATTGTTATAAAAAAGTTATTAATAAATTATTATTAGTAGTAGTAGTAGCTGTATTTTGACTTACAGTAAAATCAAGTATAAATTAAATTATTTATGTTGATTCTTTAATATTTGGACATAACTGTTTTTTTTTTCTTTTGTCTTTGTTCACAGATATGTGAATGTGGCCATGCAAAGTGTGTGACATTTCATTATCTACCCGGTATGAATTGCTAAAACATTTTAGGCTGAAACATTTCCACTATGGTCGCAATTGCCGGTATCCCTGTCTATATGCAGATTGCCCATGTATATTCACAAGTTGGAAGAATCTTTTGAGTCACACATACAGTATCAAACACACAGGAAGTTAACAGCAGCAAATGTTCAGTTAACTACATTCTTTTGTCAGACGTGTGCATGTAAGGAAATTTTAACTGAAAAGGAATTCTTTGCTCATGTAAATCAACATCTTAGGCAGTATGAAACCGTAACTTGTATGTTTGAAGGATGTACGTTTGAGACAAACATATATGGAACATTTCACTCGCATAAAAATCGTAAAACATAATCCCTACACTCTAAACAATTTTAAGGCAGGTGTTGTTAAACTCGCTGCTCAGTCAGACGAATCTGGTAGTACTGTAGATAATAGCCCTTCATCTTCTGCAGACATTTTGTACCTCCGTTAGACGCAGACAGTGATATAGATACTTCAGATGACCTGCCGAAATTAGTAGAACAAAAAATAGCTGCAGTTTTGCTGAAGTTGGAAAACATTTTTCATGTGCCATCTACAGCTATTGATGAACTACTTGATGAACTACACTTCCTCTTATGTACTTTGTCTGTGCCTGTAACTTGTAGCAGTCTTTCAGATTTTTTCAAAAACAAAAACCTTGAAGTTGATAGCTTAATTATTAAGGAACTAGCTGATGTACTGTGTAAATCTTACCCTTTAGTAAAATCAATAGGGAAAGATGGTCCCCTTTCTACAACTTATAAGAGAAAAGAGTACTTTAAGGATTTGTTAAATATTGTTGAGCCAGTGGAGTTTATTCTGGACCAAAAGAGTAGGAGATTTCAGTATATCCCATTACTGCAGTCTTTACAGCAGCTACTTGATTGTACTGCAGTGTTAAACGGTATTATCAGTAGCCACAGGAAAGTTCAGACCAGTTAGATAATCAGCAGTATCGCTGTCACGGTTCATTGATATATAGTGTCATCTTGTTGTCTGTGTGTAGGTTGCGGGGAGTATCACCTGATTGTTCTGTGTGGGCGTCGGCTTATTACATCTTGCCTATATTAACGCCTTGTCTTTCGTCTCATGTTTGTCAGATCATTGTTTGGAGTCCTGGTGTTGTTGTGTCTCTCGTGTACTGTTCCTGCTCTGGATTTCTCGTCGCTGTTTCCTGTTGCCTGTTGCCTGTTAGTTCCTGTGGATATTCGTTCTGGATTACCTCGTTCATTCACTGACCACGAACACCAACGCCCATCAAGGTCCCTGTGTTGCCATCTCTCCTGCTGCTTGTTTGTCTTGTCTATCCCTGAACATCTGATTATCTGTGGAAAGCTCTCATTAAAGAGATATTAACTTGCATTTGCATCCAGTCTTCTTATCCGTGACAGAATGATCTGACCATCATCATGGATGCAGCAGGTTCAGCGGCTTTCACTGAGTTCATCAGCCACAGCATAACTCGTATGGATCAGCAGCAGGAGAGCATCTCTTCCACCGGACGCGCCGTCCAGCCGCTGGTAACACAGGTGTCCGAGCTCTCCCAACAGATGCAACAACTTCGCGCTCCCACTACGCCTGCCCCGCCGACCTTTTCCCCACCACCTTCAGAACCACGGGACATCTCGGAGACCCGCCTCCCCATGCCACAGACTTATTCCGGTGAGCCTGACTTTTGTAGAGCATTCCTCAACAAGTGTTCTCTCCACTTCACTTTACAGCCCCGTACGTTCGAGAGGGAGGAGTCCAAAGTGGCATTCGTACTCACGCTTCTCACGGGGAAGGTGGCGCCGTGGGGAACGGCAGTTTGGGAGAACCATGATCCTTGCTGCTCCTCGTTCACGGCACTCGCCCGCCGAGATGAGGATGGTGTTCGACCGTGCGGTGGCGGGCAAGGAGGCCGCCTGGAAACTCACCGCGCTCAAGCAAGGCAACCGCACGGTCGCTCATTATGCCATCGAGTTCCGCACCCTCGCGGCAGAGTGCCGGTGGAAGGAGGAGGCGCAGTGGGACATTTTACTGCATGGGCTGGCTGATCGCGTCCACCGTGAGATCTACACCCTGGACTTACCTGAGACCTTTAATGGCCTGGTAGAGCTGGCATAACGTGTCGATTCACGCCTTCGACGAGTGGAGGCTATGGAGGAATCTGGAGAACGAGGCAGCGGTCTTCGAGTCATTCCTGTGGATGCGGTCAGTCCACCGTCCGATCCTGAGCCCATGCAGGTCGGGAGAGCAAGGCTTTCCCGGGAGGAGAGGGAACGGCGGAGGTCCCTGGGCCTTTGTCTCTACTGTGGTACATCTGGTCATCTCATTAGGAACTGCCCGGTAAAAGGACCAGGCCCGATAGTAAACTCGAGGCTACTATCTCTGCCAAGAAGTCCTCACCATCTACCCTCATTCCGGTAAGAATGAGATGGGCCACCAACGATGTCACCTGCAGTGAACTTCTGGATTCTGGGGCCGAGGGCAATTTCATGGATTATAACTTCGCTCAGCAACATGGCATCTTTACCTCCTCCCTCAAGCACCCCATATCCGTCAGCGGACTCAATGGACAGTTACTACCTGCTCTCTCACACATCACGGATTCCATCACACTCATCACCTCTGGCAACCACTCCGAAGAGACTCAGTTCCTTTTCATGGACTCACCTCACGCTCCCATCGTCCTGGGCCATCCCTGGCTCAGGAAGCACAATCCCCACATCAACTGGATTCTGGGTACTGTCACTGAGTTGAGCACCAGTTGTCATAAGTCTTGTCTTTTGTCTGCTTGTCCCACAGTGTCTGTTTCTGTTTTGCAGGATGAGGCTGTGGATCTCTCTAACGTGCCCATGGAGTATCTCGACCTGAAGGAGCTGTTCAGTAAGTCCCGGGCTGCTTCTCTCCCTCCACATCGTCCCTACGATTGTGCTATAGACCTAGTGCCGAGTAAGTATCCGCCTAAGGGCAAATTATACTCTTTGTCTTTTCCCGAGAGGGAGGCCATGGAGAAATACATTTCTGATTCTCTGGCAGCCAAGATCATTCGCCCTTCCTCTCCTCCAGCGGGGGCTGGGTTCTTTTTTGTGGGGAAGAAGGATGGTTCCTTGCGACCTTATATTGATTACCGGGGGCTGAACAACATCACGGTTAAGAATACCTATCCTTTGCCGTTGATGTCTTCGGCTTTCGAGAGGTTGCAAGGAGCATCCGTCTTCACTAAATTGGACTTGCATAATGCTTATCATTTGGTCCGCATCAGGGAGGGAGATGAGTGGAAGACCACTTTTAACACCCCCAGAGGGCACTTTGAATACTTGGTTATGCCCTTCGGGCTTTCCAACTCACCTGCGGTCTTCCAGGCATTCGTCAACGACGTGCTGCGAGATATGATTGATCAATTCATATATGTCTACCTGGACGACATATTGATTTTTTCCTCTTCTCTCCAGGAACACGTGCAGCACATTCGACGAGTGCTTCAGAGATTGCTAGAGAATGGGCTTTTTGTCAAGGCGGAGAAATGCGAGTTTCATGCACAGTCTGTTCCGTTTCTTGAGTATATCGTCTCGACTGAGGGAATACGCATGGATCCCGAGAAAGTTAAGGCTGTGGTAGAGTCGCCATGTCCAGATTCTTGTAAGGCCCTACAGAGGTTTCTAGGGTTCGCCAACTTCTACCTGCGTTTTATTCGCAACTTCAGCCAACTAGCCGCGCCTCTGACCGACTTGACCTCCCCAAAAACTACGTTCAGGTGGTCAGACACAGCAAAGGCTGTGTTTGCCAAACTGAAGAGCTGCTTCATTTCAGCCCCTATCTTGATCACCCCTGATCCATCAAGTCAGTTTGTGGTGGAGGTTGACACGTCGGAGGTGGGGGTAGGGGCGGTGTTATAGCAACGGTTTGTTTGCAGGTTTGTTTATGAATTAAACTCATGACCACAAGAAAAATATGTAATTCCAACATAGCATCTCGCAGCCACAACATAAGGCTGTTGTTATCTCAACAAAATGATCTTGTGGCCACAACATAATATCACATTCCCACAAGTTATGTTGTGGCCACTGACCATTTCAGCTCAGGGGCACCATATATTTTTGGCCTAATAAAGGCTCTTCTCTCTGTAGTTTTAGGTCAACAGCTTTGTGATTCTAGGATGATTTATTGTTTGAAAGCTCTGCCACTCTTAACTTCATGAACATAAGGTCTCGCAAAGTCTACCTTCAGTCTCAGACCATATGCCCATGCAGTGGCATGCACAGACCCCCCAGGGGTGAACTGGCATTGCGAGGGCACAATTGCAGACCGGGGGCGGGGGCTTGGAGTCTTATTTCCCATCGGCTGGGGTGGGCGATATGATAAAAAAATAAAATAATGATCCTTTATATATATATATATATATATATATATATATATATATATATATATATATATATATATATGTATAATTTTATCTGTCATGTTGGTTTTTCTATTTTTGAAAGCTGATTGAGCATCACAGCCAAACTAATTTCCCTATTATAAAACCTTTTAAGGTAACAAAATATGAAAAAAGTATGGCGGATATTTAGGCCAAAGTGCATGGATAAAGATAGAAATCTTTGTCATTATTCTAACTTTGTTATTAAAAAAATTGAATAAAGATACACTTTACAAATAAATATATTATACAAATAAAATACAGTGTTTTATTTTCAGGTACAATAGGTGTAATAGCAGGAGCATTAAAAAAAACCTGAATGAACAAATATAAAAAATAAAACACTATATACACTGATTCTTTTTTAAAACAACTGTATTAAAGTTTTTTTCAGTCAAAAGTTTTGAATGATTTTTCTCTGTGTTTGGTGTTTTATTAATATTAATGAATAATTCACCCCAAAATTAAAATATTATATATACCTTCATGTACTCACTGAAAAGTTGTTTTAAAGCTGAATGAGTTTCCTCCTTCTTCTAAACATAAATGCTATTTTGAAGAAGGTGGAAAACCAAACAGTTGCTGGTTCACTGTGACATCCATATATTTTTTTTTCCTACTATCAAAGTCCATGTGGACCAGCAACTGTTTGGTTACACAGATTCTTCAAAATATATTATTTAGTTTTCAGCACAAGAAAGAAGTTAATGTAGGTTTTGGACAACATGTGAGTGAATAAATGATGACAGAAATTAAATTTTAGGGTGAACTATCCCTTTAATTACAGTCAGCATCATGTAGCCTATTGTCCCTTTAAGACGTGCACGCATCTAATATACACCTTATTTTAAAACGGAAAAAAAAAAGACAAATTGACCATTATTTAGTTTATACCAAATTATAGTGTTGCTTAGCTATCATTATCAGTGGGGCAAAAATCTAAAACTGCATCCTTGACATTTTAATTGTGTGTTTGTGTGTGTGCATATATAAGGAGAAAAAAGTAATATAAGATATTAAAAAAATATTTGTGTAAAAACAGTATATATAATGATAACAATGAATAAATCCAAACAACTACACAATGTATCCACAATTACTACACCATTCTTAATTCCATATAAAATCACATGGATGTAGACTCATGTGCTCCTCCTTAAAGCATTCAGCAAGATCTCCTTGAAATAAATTCAACTTTAGCTTCATCATGGTCATCAGAATTTGATACATTATGTGCATCTTAAAATTGGAAGTGTAAAATTTAACAGTGTATAATAAAGAACTGGAAGTGTACAATAAAGAGCACACAAGTGAAAAGAGCAAAATTATGGAAATTTATGTGGTTTCTTTAAAGGTATAGTTCACTTTTAAATTAAATTTTGGTATGTTTTAGCTTACCTCCAGGGCATCCAAGATGTAGGTGTCTTTGTTTCCGCAGTAGTTCCCATTTTGATACTTTTAGGTCAAACCATTCTTCTCTGTGACTCCTATAATGGAGGTCTATGGTCACCACCTCAAAGTGCATACACAGAGAAGTCCAAATTAAACAATTCCCCATCGTAAGTACTCATTGATGGTCTAAGGGTGTACTCACACTAGGCACGGTTGCCATGAACCAGGCACGGTTGCCATGAACCGGGCCCGAGTACGATTGTCCCCCCTCCCCACTCCCCCTCTGGCCTGCACTCACATATAGGGTTTCAGCATTCGTGCCGGAGCACGCTTACGTCATTATGGTGCGACGGTTTCGGGATAAACAGGAAGAGCGGCACTCTCTGAACACAATGGAGTCCATCGCTCTGTTTTCTCTGTGGATAATTTTGTGTCGTTTGGTCCACAGCCCTCTCACAGCCTGTTGTTAAACCGATGTGTCGCCTTAGTGGCACGAAAATTTTCACGTAATCGTGCTGCTCGTATGAGGATGTTTGCAAGGTATCAATCAGCTGAAGTGCAGCAAGGACTTTGCAGTTTTTAGTTTTTATGCGTTTTGCACCTCTGCCGTAGACCAAAACGACTTTTCCCTGCCATGTTGGTTTTGGAGCATCGCAAAACCGTGACGCAACGCGTCCTTTTCCGTGCTCCTTCACGGTTAGCGCTCACACTGCATGCGAACCGCGCCCGAGTCCAACTGAATCGTGCCCTGGCCCACCTCTTCCAAGTGGGCCAGGGCCGGCCAATCGAGCCGCGCCCGGGCACGGTTTGGAGCACTCACACTAGTCAAACGAACCGCGCTTTGGTGGTCAAACGCACTCGGGCACGATTCAAACTGGCTAGTGTGAGTACACCCTAAGACATGAAACAAGTTGTTTGTGTGAGAAAATGAAAAGTATTTATATAGTTTTAACCTCTTATATACAACCACGTCCAAGTGATCTGAGGGCGCTCATGTTTCCTGTTGTCATGTGACATTTGCCCGTGCTCTGGCTTAGTCTGCGCAAGTGTGGAAAGCCCTGGAAGTGATCTCTCGTACGTCACTCATTGTTTATACTTACTGTCTATGGTTTAGGAAGTGTTACTTTTCACTTTGAAGATCTAAACATATTTAGACGTACAGGAAATTGCAATGGAAGACGATTTCAATATATCAACAGAAAACATTGAATTTTTTTCACAACCATATATATTTGAACCAGAATAAACAGATCAAGTACTCAGGAGCAATGCATCCACTGCAGCAGCACGTCTTCAAGCCTCAGAGAGACATAGATCTCTTCAAAATTGGTGGTGTTTTAGTTTCAAGCGTTGTGAGATGCCAAAAGAAGTGGAGAGCATATGTTGTCACAAATGGAACATAGCAATGCCACAACTAGCTACAGGACGACATCGAGGACATTGACAGTATCGCATCACACACCTGCCGGACTGAAGATTCTGAGTTTTCTCTGCTGTTGAGCCTGCAGCGTTTTGCACGTTGTGTTTTGTTTGCCATGTATAAACTGGGGGCGACGTCCAATCCCAGATGGACCCAGTGGCATGCTGTCAATATAGTGAGTAATGTGTTGTATTTTTATTATAATCGCAACAATTATAGGGTACATTATAAACAAATTAATTAATTACAATTACTGCATTATATCGGACAGTGCAGACTGGTGGCGTATTGTGTGGTAAACAGTAAATAATGAGTGACGTACACACGCGAGAGATCACTTCCGGCGCTTTCTGCGCTTGCGCAGACTAAGCCAGAGCGCGCACAAGCATCACACGACAATAGGAAGCATGCGCGCCCTCAGATCACTTGGACGTGGTTGTGTATAAGAGGTGAAAACGATATAAATACTGTTCTCTCACACAAACCACTCGTTTCGTGTCTTAGACCATCAATGAGTTATTATTATAGGGAATTGTTTAATTTGGACTTCTCTGTGTATGCTCCTTGAGGTGGTGACCTTAGACCTCCATTATAGGAGTCACAGACAAGAACGGTTTGACCTAAAACTATCAAAATGGGAACTACTGCGGAAACAAAGACACCTACATCTTTGATGCCCTGGAGGTAAGCTAAAACATTACAAAATTTAATTTGAAAGTGAACTATCCCTTTAAGTTTAAGGTTTTTAGTTTTACCTATTTTATAGTATCTATTAGATTCTCCCTTCGGAAGGGCGTGCAAATCATAGGGTGCCCCCATCCACATTCAGCTCTGGTGTGTGGATTATGGTCAAAACAAATGTCTTGCAGGTATTTACTCTTGAACCAGCTATTATGACATCCCCTAACTACACAAAGTATGCCAGTCTTTCTGTGGTCCATAATAAAAGTAAACTAGCCTTTTAAGTCTACACAGGGACCGTGAAACTATTGAATTACAATACTACTATTAGCGGAAGTGCTTTACTGGAAATGTGACATGTTACGGTTCTAAAATGGTGGCGCCCTTACGTGAAAAATAAGGTGGATACAGACATTCATCCATTTCTTTCAGTTGTTTAGGGGAGAGCGGGGCACAAAGTAACACTTTTTGACTTTCTAAGTTTGTGCACAGCCACACGTGGTTCACAATAAAAAAAATATCCACAGTAATTTTACACCTGTCTAGTATAAATATGTGCTTTGTTTCATAATTACAGTGTATACGTTTTTCTTAATCAACCCTCAAAAAATGGAAATGAAATGTGACAACATGCCCAATAGGTACATCGAAACATCTGAGGGGCACGTTATAACATGACCATATGACAGGTTAAAATGTTATCTGATCGAATGAAAAAATATACATGACAAACTAAAATATTGTGTTTATATATATAAAAAAAAAAAAATAATAATAATGGCATTTTAGTTTTTTTTCTCATTAAAATTCATTAAAGTAAATAATAAATGTAAATTACATCACTAATGTCATAGAAAGCATAATGTAATGCGGTGTTACAACGTGCCCCATCTGTGCAACTGGAATTTAAAACTGGTTAGTTTTTTCTGCCAGTTATGAAATCATTAAAAAATCTGAACTGATAAATAACAGATTAAAAAAAAATAGCAGATTTGGCTAATTTTAAATAATAATAATAAAAAAATGGAGACAAAAATGTACTTAATCCAGATTATTATTATTTTAAGTTATGGTAAAAAAAAAAAAAAATGTTCAGCGATATCTTCAAATGATTTTTTTTAATTTTGATGTACATTTCTTTTTCTATATAATGTTTATATAGTAGAGCTGTAGTCAAGTCCAGCTTTGTCGAGTCCAAGTCAAGTCCAAGTCAAGGACTAGTCGAGACAGAGTCAAGACCAAGTCCAAAGAGGTTCGAGTCCAAGTCAAGTCCAAGTCCAAAAGGTTCGAGTCCAAGTCAAGACCGAGTCCAAATGAGAGAAAAAAGGGTCCTCTTCAAGACCACATACTTAACTACTGATATTGTATGTGATGCGAGAGACAGCATATCTCCTATTCTAAGAAAATAATTTTACACTATTATTTGTAATGATCAAAAAGCATGTGCAAAGTAACAACTCTGTAGGACAGGGGTCTCCAAACTATATCCTGGATGGCCAATGTCCTGAAAAGTTTAGCTCCAATTGGCCTTAACACACCATCTGGAAGATTCTAGTGTGTCTAGTAATAGCTTGATTAGCTGGTTCAAGTGTGTATAATTAGGGTTGAAGCTAACAGGGGCGTTACACAAGATCCTGGGCCCTATGCATAGGCAGTCCTGATGGGCCCCCATGCCCCCCACCCATGAAAATATCCAGGTAAAATAAAATATATTTCAGATTCATACTTTTCAAGGGCCCTCTCTTCCTTTGGGGCCTTGGTAATGAGTACTGGTTTTACCCCCAGTCCGACCCTGGGAGCTAAACTATAAAGGGCACTGGCCCTCTAGAACAAAGTTTGGAGCTGTATGGTCAAAATATTTTTGTGTACTTTATTTTCATTTTATTTACTTAATAATGCTGCTTTTGCTGACATTTATGTCTGTGGTCAATAATTAAAATGACTGATGCCTTTGCACACTGCACACACACATGCAAAGCTCGGGATATGACAAATGCGCGCGGTAAGGCTAGAAGGGATACGTTTGGCTCTACTGGGCATGCACACATAAATACAGCAACATTTTTGTCATACTGTGCTAGGGCTTGCATAGACTAGTCGAGCGCTGTCGGAAACAATCGACTACTCCAGCATGCATTAACCATAATGCATACAAAGTGTTTGCAAGTACGACGAGGAATTTAGAATTACAATATTGCGTGGAGCTGTTACTTTCTATGACCTTATCTATTTTGCATTTAAAAATAAAATATGTAATGTAATAATTAGGGTTGTCCTTGAAGCTGAATACTTTATTCGAAATGGCTCGGATAATGGCTTAAAAAACGAATAACGGACAAGGAATAATTCTGCCTGAATACTCGGCTGAAGCTGACACAGTCTGGTGATTGCTAGATAACAGGTGAGTCAGGGGATCAGTGCAATATTATACAGAAAGCTCTAAAGTCACTAGTGTGAAGTGAATGAATGTAAACTTTATGAGCAAAAAAAAACACTAATCAAACACCGCATTGTTGTGTTCTCTCTGTGCATCTCTCAGAAATCAGAGCATTGCAAGAGTAATTTTACCTATAATAAAGCATACACATTATAGTATTTGTATATATTTAAAAGGCAATGATTTAAAGCTTAGGCTACGATAAGATACAAATGAATGGAATGGAAGCACAGTGCACTCACCAATCAAACAGCTGTGCTGCGCATCTCAGTCTCTCAAAAACCAAACCAGTTCTCTCTCAAGAGTAGGCTAATAATCAGCTTAGATACAGATACATTTTCTACTCGTCCTACATGTTTGCATCTTTACCTTTTGCTGGTTTGAGCGGCACGCACACATTTGTTTAGTGAAGTTCACTAAACATTAAGACTTGCTGAAAGTGTTCTGCGTAATGAAAATGTGGACATTGAATGGATTCAGTCATGTTCAGATGATCACTAAATGTTTGTCATGACATCTCTCTGCTTGCATGATAAGTATTATTTTAGAAATTAATAATTATTTTAGTTCAACACAACATACTTGTTCCGTGATAACTACGAAAAAAAGATAAGTCATAATGGTCTTATCAAGTACGACGTTGTATCCGAATGCAGATACGAAAAATGTTGTGATTGTTACAGATACAAATACTGGCTGTTACATGAACATTTTAATATGTAATGTCATAATTATAAAGTTTTAAAAATTAACATATGTAATTGTTGCATAAGGCTATACATTAATAAGTGTTGATTGATTAAAAAAAATTATTTAATCTGTTTTCATTTACAATAGCATGAACCACGAGTAGTCGAGTAACTTTAATAAAAAAAATAGACTAGTAGAAATCAGTAGTCATGCAACCTCTATACTGTGCAACATTAATTAGTATTTCATTATTGTGAGGGGTATGTTTAAGGCTATCTAGGTGTAGACGTAAATAAAACACAATCTAACAGGTAAAATTAGAAAATTAAATTAGAAACATATAAACTTTTCAGGTCGCAAACGCAACGAGTCCGAGACAAGTCCGAGACGACAGAAAAATGTCCAAGACTGGATTCGAGTACTACAGCCCTATTATATAGTATCTATAATAAATATTGCAAAGTTTGTTATGATAGCATGTGTGGAAATAGTCAAACTCTGTGTGTTACAACTAACCCTGCCTTACTTTGTGCCCCTCACTCACCTACTTTAATTTTAGACATATCCAACTGAGTCTATACATAAACCTTGTGGGTTTGACAGTACAAAAAATACCTTAGTCTTACTTCACCGTCCATTTCGATTCGTTCAAGGAGGAGATGATCCGGGTGTTTGATCGTTCAGCACATGGAGAGGAGGCTTCTCCTATCCTTTCCTTTCTTAACCAGGGAAGACGGACGGTTGTGGATTATTCCATTGAGTTCCGTACACTGTCGACCTCCTGTGGGTGGAATGAGCCAGCCCTTGTTGCAAGCTTCTTAGAGGGGCTTAATGCCAACATCAAGGATGAGGTCATCCCTTGCGAACTACCTTCCCGTCTTGATTTGCTCATCGAAATGAAAGCGTAAGCATAAGTTCTACTAGATGGCATGTCACATTCCAATTAAGCTCTAAACCAATCGGATCTCAACAAGAGGTATATAAAAGTGCACTCATTGCATCTCAGGTTCTACTCCACCCATCTTTAGTCTAGTCTTCCCTACGGATCCTCATCTTGCTTCCAGGTTCCAACGACCAAATAAGTGCCCCCTCTACATCCTCTGGATTACAAGCCAGGACATAAATGCCCCACCGTAGTCATCACATTATAATCTATCTACTGCAGTTCCAGAACAAGCATTCAGTAGGCGTTTCATTTCACCCTCTGCAGTAACAGTGTCAGCCTTAACAAGACAAAATATTATTCAAGGAAAAGACATTAACCTAGCTTCATTGCTGCTTCCTTCACCTGCAATAGACCGTCAAATGGTCGACTGTGGTGAGGTGGCAGTTTACCTCAAAACGTCTGATCCCAGACTGCAACGGAACCTCTCATTCGGCGAATTCGTAATTGCGTTCTGTATTTAAAGAGATGTCTTATGTGAAGTGTTTCCTAAACGCAGAGAGGAATTAGACCTTTATTTGGCCATGATGGCAGATTTCAATCAAAGGTATGGTAACCAAGATCTATCTTGATTGTCGCTTGTCGATTTTCCTTCTCCTAAAACTCTAGTCCTTGACACACGTAAACGGGTCTTTAGTGACGTTGGCGTTCCCCTATCTAAAGATAAAACAGTGAGCCCATCAACATCTCTCGAATTCCTGGGCATCTTACTAGATACGCAAAAAATGCAAGCCTCTCTCCCAATGGAGAAGCTCCTCAGAATTAGATCGATCATGGAGACTTTTTTGTCGCTACGCACCGTTTCAAAACGTGACATGCTTTCTCTTCTTGGTCATATAAATTATGCCATGAGCATAATACCCCAAGGCAGATCTTTTATATCTTGTCTGTTAACTTTAGCTCATTCAGTACCGAACCTATACGATTTGATTCGCTTAGACGAAGGATTTTCATCCGATCTAGAATTCTGGACTCTGTTGCTAAATAACTGGAACAGCATCTCTATTTTCTTTTTTTCTATAATGACGTTTCAGAATCGTCTAATGATTTACAACTTTTCACAGATGCCGCACCTTCTGTAGGTTTTAATTTTTTTTCAAAGGGCAATGGTTCGCCGAAAACTGGCCTAACAATTTTCCTAAACTATCATCAGGTTTTGTCTCATCGGCTCTTCGCGAAATCTAAAGCTTGGTCCCGCAAGCATATAATTATGTTTTGCGATAATGAAGCTACAGTTGCCATTATCAATAAAGGGAGATCTAATTGTCCTCTGATCATGTTAATTTTGAGAAGACTGACTTGGCAGTCAGTCATTCACAATTTTATCTTTAAAGCTATTCACATTCCTTGTCACTGCAATATAATAGCTGATGCACTTTGTCATTATCAGGTTTTCAGACGTCTATGCCCATCAGCCGAGCAGGATCCTGCTCCCTGCCCAAACCTTGCAAAAATTCTGCTAAATTAGATCCCTTCTTTGACGATCTTCTTAATTCGGCCAGACATTATATCACTAAAGGCGTCGCTCCATCTACCCTGAAAGCTTATACATCGGCTTGGTCTCTGTTTGTGACTTTCTGTCACTCATTTAGAAAACCAGTTTTTCCTATCCTTTTTACAACCATCTGCTCGTTTCTAGTTTACAACTATGAAACACGAAATTTAAAAATATCCTCTATCAGGAAACTGCTTGCAAGCATTCAGTTTTTTGCCAGATATCATAACCCCGATTATCCAAGTCTCCTTTGCTCCTTAAAGGTATAATAAAATCATCAATTAAAACCCATGATAAACTTGGTCTTACAACAGCTAATAACGTCATTACGCAACTGTTTATTTTCTGGTTACATTAACGTCCTCTTAGAAGCTTTGTTAGTAACAGCTTTCTATGGCTTCATGCGTCCAGGGGAATTTACGTCCGAATCTAAGCATTTCGAATCCTCATGAGATTTGTCTCTTTCAGACGTTCGCTTTTCACCTAATTTCTTTACTATTTTCATTAAGCACTCTAAGAATGACTCTGTGGGATCAGGAGTATCTCTGTTGCTATATAAAAATGATTACCAGTTTTGCCCTTATTCCTACATGACTTCTGTCCAATCTCCTCTATTTATTCTACCTAACGGCGCTCCCATGTCTAAGGTCTGGTTCAGCTCTCATTTAGCTATAATTTTAAAAAACTGCGGCCAGTCTTCACTTCAATACACCGGACATTCCTTTAGGATTGGCGCTGCCACTACTGCTGCTGAGCACGGAATTCCAAAACAACAATCAAGTTACTGGGCAGATGGTGGTCATCAGCATTCGAGTCCTACATTAGACCCGAACAGAAATTCATCTCGAAGGCTCAGCAAATAATTTCAAGACATTCTCAAGGTGATCTATTTGCAAATCCTGGTGGTGAAATACTATTCATATCCCCTTTCTCAAAAATCGTTATTACCTGTGGCTAAACTTAGCCTTTCTTCTGTGACTTCCCCTCCGTTTTGCCTATCTAAGTGCCATTTCATTCTGCAGCTTTCTCTGGCCTTCCCCTCGTGGCCTGGTTTGGCCGTTCCTATCTGTGGCCCATGGGGGCCGTTCCCACTGTGGCCCGCCGGGGCCTTTTTCTGTGGCCTATCAGGGCCATTCCATCCTCTGTGGCCCGCCGGGGCTTTTCTGTGTCCTATTGTGGCCTCTATCACTGTCTGGCCTATCGTGGCCCCTATCAATATCCGGCCTATCGTGGCCCCTATCACTGTCCAGCCTATCTTGGCCCCTATCAATGTCTGGCCTCTTGTGGCCCCTATCACTGTTCGGCCTATCGCAACCTCTCTCTCTCTGAGGCTCTGCAGTCCATTTTCCTTATATAAGCTAATACTTTAACTATAATCTGATGTTGTATTTTTATGTCTGGCTAATTATCTCAATTTATCTCTTTCGTTCACGTTTCAGGATCCTCTAAGAAATACTTAATCTAGGTGCGTATTCATTTTTTCATTCTTTCTTTTGGGGTAGGCTCCACCCTGACTTCGTCTTTGGCAGGATTAGCTGGTATCTACAATCTTCAGATCCACGCTACGGATGGAGCCTATGCCAAATTAATTCTGTTTTTTGTATGTTTTGTAAGTAAATACTTCAGTCTTATCTACACCTCCTGAGTCTTTCTGGTAGAAATGGAAGCTTAAGCGTAAGTTCTACTAGGAAGACTAAATGGCACGTCACATTCCAATTAAGGTCTAAACCAATCGGATCTCAACACGAGGTATATAAAAACGCACTACTTGCATCTCATTGTGTCTGCATATACTAACGCTGTCGTTCCCCTCCATCCTCCCCACCACCACCAGGTCGGCCCTGTCCATGACGGGGATAGGCTCCGCCCTGCCTTTGTCTTCGGCAGGATTAGCTGGTATCTACAATCTTCAAATCCACGCCACGGATGGGGCCTATGCCAAATTAATTTTGTTTTTTGTACGTTTTGTAAATAAATACTTTAGTCTTATATACACCTCCTGGGTCTTTCTGGTAGAACTAGCCATCCGTGTAGAGACGGGGTTTGATCTCCGGCGACGCGCCAGAGGCATGGACTCTGTTTTTCAACCAGCTGTTTCTACCTTCTCTGCAGCCACCTGCACCAACTCAGAACCAGAGCCCATGCAGGTTGGAGAGATATACAGACTAACCGTATATCTACCAAGGAGAGAGAATGCCGTGTTAGCAATCGCCTATGCATGTATTGCGGAGCAGCCAACCACTTCGTATCTACATGTCCAGTAAAAGCCAATGCTCGCCAGTAGAGGAGGGATTACTGGCGAGAGCTACCTCTCTGATCTCTCCATCTAGATCATGCACCAGCATCCCTATCACCCTGCACTGGTCTGATTCATCTATTTTGTGTAACGGCCTGATAGACTCTGGTGCCAAAGGGAATTTTCTTGACGAGGCTTGGGCACGTAAGAAAGGGATTCCCCTGAGGACATGTGAGAATGCCACGTCCTTTTTGCCCTTGATGGTAGTCCCCTTCCTAGGGTTCATCTGCTGTCCACTCCCTTATCTCTCACTGTGTCAGGCAACCACCACAATACTCTTTCCTTTTTAGTTTTTCACTCTCCTTATTCCCCAATAGTCTTAGGACACCCCTGGCTAGTTAAGCATTACCCCCATATTAACTGGTTTAATAATAGTATCCTTTCATGGAACTTATCTTGCCATGTCTGACTGGGGTTCCGGAGGATTATCATGATTTGCGAGTGGTCTTCAGTCATTGATGGGCCACTTCTCTTCCTCCTCATTGTCCCTACGATTGCGGTATAGACCTCCTTCCCAGTACCACTCCACCCCATGGTAAAATTTTCTCTTTGTCTGCTCCGGAACGCGAGTCTCTTAGAATCGTCATTTCTATTCATTTTTCATTGATTTAGACGATCTGATGATAAACAGCCTCTCCCAGCGATCTGTGTATGTGTTTGCTGTGTTGCCAGCTCGTGCTGTGTGTCACTCAGACTCCGATTGGGCCTTCCCAATGTAAATATTAGAGTGTCATAACCGGACACCGCCACATCGTGTCACATGCTTCCTGCACACTTCCTAGTAGTTATCTGGCCAAAATAACACTGAAACACCTCTGTACACACGAAATATCCGAATAATAAACCCGCGATTACGATAGTAAAGCTTGGTATGAGATTTTCTTGAGATCTGGGGCGTTTTTATAAAAAAAATTGAAAATGTACATCGGAAATGCTAACTTGTGCAGCGATGAAAAAGGCTACAAATAACATATTTTTACAACAGTAAATGACCAAATTCCACCCCTGATCGCTAAAGGAAGTTATTATAAACACTCGATCTGGGTTTAAAGTGAGTTTTGAGTAAAAGTGTACTAATAATTTCATAAATTGTCTGATGTAGCTTGATGCTAACAATAGCTCCAATGCTACTAATAGCAGGTGCATTTCTTCTTCATAATGCATTTTTGTCTCAATAATTCACGTAAGGTCGTAAGAAAAAGTTTTGTTGTATTTTTATAGTAAGACTTTTGATAAATAAGGGCTAAATGCAAACAGAGACTGAAGTGAGATCGCTGCTTTGTGTCTTTTGTAAAGCCTGAAAAACCACAATAAAGGCTAATAAAGGTGGAATAAAAACAAAAGAATAATGATAAAAGAATAGTGCGGATAATGTGTCATACCCGGCGGAGGTGTGAAAGACTTGTTTGGTGAGAACAATACAATCATGAAACGGGGAGTTTTCATAGCCAACACACATACAAAATACACAGAAGAGTTTACATGTGAGATCTTACAGAGATGACAAGGGCCATAAATCAATCTGATTAGCCTTCTCTAAAAACACACATGACATGGCCTTAGAAAATATTTAATAAAATTCACAGTTTTACAGATTCGATTATGAATTTTTTTTATGAAGTTTTGGAAGACTTGTGGCCTTAGCTACACTGTGTTTTCAAACTCATTTCCTACATCAACAATTTAAAAAATACATGTAATAAATATTTTTTTAATATTTTTATTTTTGTTTTTATGTTTGAGCTTATATATCTCTATTATTTTAACAGTCTGAGTGATTCTGATTCCTGAACAGTTAACTTTAAAGTGTCAGCTTGGTGAACAAAGGTTGATTATGTATCTAGTCAGAAAGAATCATGAGCAGAAACCTTTTTATTTTGGGTATGTCATTTCTGTCTCCATGCCAAAAAAGGGGGGTTACTAGTAAGGGGTTAAACAATGACGTCCTGAGAGATATGATCAATATATTTGTCTTTGTATATCTCAACGATATTTTCTCCCTCTCTCCAGGTTCACGTACATCATGTACGACGAATCCTCCAGCAACAATTAGAGAATCACCTCTTTGTGAAAGCAGAGAAATGTAAGGTTCACAAGGTTCACCTGTGCGCTTTTTTTTCTCGCCCGCGGAACGTAACTACGATGTTGGGAATCGAGAGCTGCTGGCTATCCATTTGGCTTTGGGTGAGTGGCAGCAGTGGTTAGAGGGTTCTACCGTTCCGTTTGTTGTCTGGACTGACAATAGAAATTTAGAATATATAATCTCGCCCCGGTCGTATCATCGGTGCGGCTGTCTTGGGAATCGAGAGATTTGTTAAGCGCGCCTTCTCACGCTCCGTCGCTCCATATAACGTTTCTAGGGATCATCTGTTTGTACCCGTTACAGCACGTTCAGCGGTACTCCAGTGGGCTCACTCCTATCAATTGACGGTCCATCCTGGGGTTAGGGGCACACTCTCTGTTGTTCGTCAATGATTTTGGTGGCCCAGTCTGGAACGTGATGCGCAGCGCTTTATCGTTTGCGTGCAGACGAAGTCTAGTAATTCTCCACCCGCCGGTCTCCTTATACCTCTGCCCACTCTGTCTCATCCGTAGTCTCATATCGTAGTAGTCTCCCTTCGTCGGCCGGTAATAACGTCATTGTGACTGTCATGGACCGATTTTTCTAAGGCCACGCATTTTCTTCCCCTCGCTAAACTTCCCTCTGCCAAAGACACGGCCCAGATTATGGTGACTCACGTGTTCAAGATTCATGGTCTTCCCTCAGACGTCGTTTCTTATAGGGGACCTCAGTTCATGTCCCAGTTCTGGAGGGGATTTTGCCGTCAGATCGGTGCATCCATCAGCCTTTCCTCTGGTTTTCACCCCCAGACTAATGGGCAGGCTGAGCGCACCAACCAGATCGTCGGTCGACTCCTGTGTAGTTTGGCTTTTCATAACCCCTCTTCCTGGCCAGAGCAGCTGCCCTGGGCTGAGTATGCCCATAATTCTTTGCCTACATCTGCCACCGGTCTTTCTTGCTTAGGGTATCAGCCCCCTCTGTTTTCCTCTCAGGAGGCTGATTCCAATATACCCTCAGTTAAGGCTTTCATTCAGCGCTGTAAGCACACCTGGATAAGGGTTTGGTCAGCTCTCTGTCGTTCTAAGACACGTTTTCAAAGAACCGCTTTCAAAGAACCGCTTTCAAAGAACGGCCATGGACATCAGTTCCTTGTGGACTGGGAGGGGTACGATCTGGAAGAGAGAAGTTGGATTCCCTCCTGGGACATTCTGGACCGCTCGCTCATTGATGACTTCCTCCGTTCGTGCCAGGCCCCCCCCTTGGGAGCGCCTGGAGGCGCTTGTTGAGGGAGGGGGTACTGTTATGTGTCGGTCATGAGTTTGGTATCCTCTCCCAACCCCCATCCCCCCCCCCCACTTCTGGTTATTGCACACACACTAATTACACGCGCATGCTCATTCAATTACCCTCAGCTGTTTCAAATTTTTACCTGATGTTGCGCTTACCCCCTCGCACCTGCTCTCTCTTTCTCCTAATTATGTTTGCTACCTCTAGCCCTTCCTTCCCCTGTTTCTTTGCCATATTATTCTGTTCGCTATGCTTACAGATGGCAGTTTCCTGACTATCCGTTCCTATCCTGTCAGAGTCCTGTGCCGAACCATTGCATTTCGCCATCAATTTTATAATTACTTTTAAACTACAGTGACTTCTTACATTCTAGCAGTGACCTGCTACATTCATTGAGAGACTGTCTACTTTACGTTCCTGAAACCTCAGCGCTTACGGCTGCTCCTGTTTTCAATTTGAAGTATTTCTGTTTGGAATGTTTTCTCTCACTATTAAAGAGACAATTATTGCATTTCGCTTTTGGGTCTAATCTCTCTTCATAACATATACTATGTTTTTATGCGTTGCATCGCTCTGGGTAAACATAAAACCATATCTGCATTTGTGATCTGAGAAACAACAAGCTCTACTCTACACCAGCGGTTCTAAATTACAGTCCTTGCTCCTCCTAGCTCTGTATATTTGGCATGTCTCCTTTTGTTAACTCACCTGATTCAGATAATCAGATCATTAGATGTGAGCTCAGTTCATGGATTGTGTTTAACATGGTCCATAAATAGTGTTCATTACTCCCTATTCCCTGAGCA